>NC_044495.1:49906293-50018793 GCF_902362185.1 Chanos chanos
CGTGGCAATGCAGAGAGGATTTGCGAGCGCTCATCCTCCACTCCTGTGCGTAAACGGCAACCAGCGAAAAGACCCGCTTTAACATTTAATCAGCTACATACCCCCTCATCTCTTTAGCGTCAGATAGAGGAAGATATCAAAAAGCGAATGCAAAACAGTTGGGGGGTATAGGATTAGCAGTAGGCTATTTTACATCAGAGCAGCTTTATCACTTGATGTGTATGCATGAGTTCTGCACCGAATGGGCGCAAAAACCGCCCCAGAACAGCCGGGACCATTTTTCAAATAGGCAAGCCTCCTTCCAGAGAGTCGGAGCGCAGAGAGAGCGCCGAAGCTCAGCGTGCAGTAGCCGACTGCAGAATGGTAGGTATGCCAGCATCGTTCAACGAGGCACAATGGGCTTACTTGCGCTCACATCTTTTGTTCTACAATTTTGTGCTGATGTAATATTCTACATCTCTAAACTTGTTCGTGAGGTTGCGTCGTAAACTACTATTGACAAATATATTGTCGCAGGAAAATCTTAGCTTCATGCTTCTTTTGAGCTCTCTGTGACCCGTCCTGGTCGTTACTCTGGTAATTGCACCCCAGGTATTTACACCCTCCTCGTTTTCTGGAACGATTTTCAATCGGCGTAAATGTCGCTCTTTGGGGCAGAATCAGTGCGGATGCTTGTTTGCCGAAGAGTCTCTTCAGGTTTTCCCGCATACTGTGTGCAACACTGAATTTATAACAGCAGGTTTTCTCTTGTTTATTCGCTTCGTCCCTGCAATGAGCCTGAGGCTTTATTTTATGCAAGTACCGAGAAAAAATCAACCCGTCTGACTCATGTACTCCCACTTCACTCAATTAATTTTGAAATGCAACGGAAAGTGTCTGTGTGTTTACATAGGGTACATTCTCCCAAAGAATATTTGTGTGTGTTTGATTTTAAGCACCTTTTTTTCTGCCGCAGAGTCAATTCGTTACTCTTCTTTTCGCATGAATCGTTTAGTCCATCCCATTGCCTGAGGCATAAAATATTTATCGATGTCGTTAGTAGGCTATCTTAAGAATACATCGTATATCTTGTGGGTGTTTTCTATTTTGTCCTCTCATATTGAGTTGCCGAAGTAGCTTATATCGACATCAGCAAGGTGAAGAAGAACAATACTAGTTGTAATAATACCACTAATGACTAATAATACCAATAATAACAATAATAATGTTTGGAAATTCTTTATTTGCTGTACACTTTCCTCTCACCTCTCCCACCAGGTTGTTCAGGAGTTCAATACTCTCGTGGCCCTCTATCGGGAGTTGGTCATATCTATCGGTGAGATATCTGTCGACTGCCCTTCGCTACGCGCGGAGATGCACAAGACGCGCACGAGAGGCTGTGAGATGGCGCGAGCAGCACACCAGAACCTGTCTGCGATTTCGGGGTAAAGAACCACTTATACCTGGTTAAAAGAAGCTTGTCATTTTGTCATTATTCTCAGTAGGAAAATGAAACTGTACATTGGTCCAGACTCTTTTTAAAACGAATGCTATAGACCGAATCATTGAACGATTTACACCAGCCTTTCCGATTTTTAACGAAAATCGTCCATCTTCCGTTGAATACAGAACTAATCAGTGCTGTCCTTGTAAACAGGGAGATTTAAATGACAGTCGTGTGCCTTTTGTATTAGTGTAATTTGAATTTGGTGCGTGAAATAAATAAAAAAAGAATATACTGATGAGCGGTTTCACTTACGATTCACATTTATGTGTGATGTAAAGGCCAGGGAGAAAAGTTAGTAGTAGTAGTTTTAGAAGTAATAGAAGTAGTAGCAGAAGTAGGCTACTAGTGGTAGTAGTAGCAGTAGTAGTAGTACTATTTAGACCTTGTGATTTTTGTGGACAGAACCCACTGGAGTGTTACCTGCCCAGATTTGGGATGAGGTTGGAAAGTAGGGCAATTGGCAGTGACGTCATTTGTCTTCTTTTCAAACCTCAGATAGCTCTGTCCTTAGAATTATCTGCTGTCTTTGTGAGTGCTATCTTATTTGCTTGTCTATCCCCATAGCTGCTGTGTTTTCATATCCTTTCCCTCAAGGGACCTTAACCTCCTTTGGGAGGGTTTATCTAAGGTCATCTGCTAGTGAGGATGATACAAAGCAATGGTTTTGAAATTTACAAAAATATTGTTGAGTTTAAGATCTGTCATAATATGTATCTGTCATGTTTAACAGGCTGTTTAAAAGTGTTTTGAAACCTTATGTCTGGTTACAGCTGCCCTCGTGGCAGATTTTACCTGTTGGTTTTGCTGTTTGTTGTTCTAACCCATGCAAGAGAAAAATCCCTCATATATATAAAGAATATTGTCAGGGACCTCAGACCCAACAGTACTGGAAGCATTGTTTTTCGATTTTTCAAACAATATTCAAAACAAAAAAAGGCTTGCAACCTAAAAGTTGTATAAACAGCCCATACAGATAGAGCCATGCTCAATTCATATCAGAGAACAGTTCTCTCACATCTTGGGATCTAATTTAGGCCCAAAACTATATTTTAGACAATTGATGCCTGCACATCTTTCAGTCAGAGAAGAGATACCTTTCAAACAATGTTTATATTCTCTCCTCTCAGACATCCCTATTTCGTCTTAAAAGTGCATTTAAAAAGAAAAAAAAAAAAAAAATTATATATATATATATATATATATATATATATATATATATATATATATATAATTTTCGATGTTTGGTCACCTCACACCAGATATTGGCAAAATGAATGGCTGTCTTAATCTTTCTTAATTTTTTTTAATTCCTCTTTAATCGAGATCATAGCTGACATGACAGATAACTGTGAAATAAGTAGTTTTCTCATGTCTTTAAAAATCCTCTCCCATGATTCAGAGGGAAAATTAAGGACCGCGTTAGTTAGTTTGCGTTAGCTGTTGAACTCAAGGTAAAATAAATTCTGCTTCAAATTAAATAAATGTAATGAAGAATCGTAATATGATGCTTCTGAGTATTTTATATTAACACATACTTTTTATATTCTGTTGTACGTATTGTCATACTTTGACAGTAAAATGATTCACTTTTAATGCTAAAATAGATCCTATTTTAAATAAACTTCAATTGGTGTTTTTGTAATCATTCATTAGTCATTGTCTGTGGCTGCTTTTGACTTTTGCTGTTAAAATACATGACTCACAACTGTAAAGCTTTAATCAGACACAATGCAATGTATAATGGGCTAACAAGAGATGGGATTCCACAAATATGTGATTTATCCTCTGTTTATACAATATGTTTCTGAGGTCAATATTTTCATACAAACAAATAATGAGTATAAATAGACACATCAGCTTCATTATGATTAATTATCTGTTTGACTTGTCAAAAATCATGTCAAATCATGTCAAATAACTCTTACTTTTGACACTAGTAAGAATTCACAGGACACCAAAAGATGGGTTTTTTTTTTGCTTTTCCATCTCAAGGTTAATTCCAGTGAGCATTGGAACACTAGATAAAAAAGCTGAAGATACGAATGCTAAAACCAACAGTGCTTTGAAATACACAGTTGCATACATATACATGTATACAGCAGAACAGGTCTGACCATTCAGTTATAGAGCTTTACTCACCCCTGCCCTCACTTATATTGTAATAAGCTTCAGTTAAGTTAATTGATGTACAGTTAGCAACATTACAACAACAATAACATTTTTTGGCCACCTTGCAATGTTTCAGTCAGCTTGTTCTGCCACAGTGAATTAATGTTATATTCACTGCTAACACACCTGGTACAGCCTGGTGTCACTTTCTAAAGCACATTTTTGTTTTGAACCTTTTATCCTTTGTCTCATGCCTTTTAGTTCATGGGCAAATGACCAGGACTCAAAATACCAATACAATATGATTTGTTAAAATATTATTTTATTATTATACAAAGGGGATATTTGAATCAAAGGAAGATGGAGGTTTATGGGGTTTTTTCTAAATATTTGGCTATTTGATTCTTAAATTGCTATTTGAATTGCTGTTTCCATTAGATTCCATACACCATATTTTGAGCATCGTTGAATCAAACTTGTCTATACAGTGAGCTCCATTTTATGCTTTCATCCTGCATTCTCAGTCTCTTCCTCGAGGCGTCTAAGTCCAGCACATTTTCAATGTAGTCAGACACTGTCGCACTTGATTCAGTTTTATCAAGGGCTTGATAATTTGTCAGTTTAGAGTCAGGTGTTCGTATGTCGGGCAAGAACAGAAGTGCCCATGACATGGTGGCCTCAAGGTGAGAACTTAAAGCTCTGCTCAAGTCCATCCATGACAGCGGCCTGTAACATGATAGTGCTGACGATACCCGTTTTGAGCCAAAACACAATAAAACATACCCGGATACAAACTTCATATGATTACACTCGACTCCCCATCATCCACTCCCTTCTCAGCCAGATCTTCCTTCCTCTTGTTTCCTCATCCACCTTAAAAGGCTTCTGAATTATCAGCTGTCCGTGTGGCTTTTTACATGGAGGCTCCAGATTGTCTCTTTCATTTTTATCTTTTAAAATCAGAGCCTGAATGAGATAGCCTGATGCGTGTGTCAATGCAGTGACACATTTAAATGTCTAATGGTGACGGAGGTGACAAAACTGTTCATCTAGCTGATGCATTTGGCTGTAGCAATGCCATTTGTGTCTGTAACAAGCGTCTAATAACCCATTTACTGTGAACGATGAATAGGCAAACAATGAGAGGGTTTTTTTTTTGTTGTTTTTTTTAAATTTAAGGCTTTTTTGGGTGGCTTACTGAAAAATGGATCACATTCGGGTACTGAACTACTCAACTGAGAATGAGTTGAGTTTTATGTTTGTAATTTGTGAATTTGCAATTTGAAAGCTGATACTGACAGTTCAGAAGGATGTTAGTTAATTTTTGGTCATCTGTGGGTAATCTTATTTTTTTTTCTTGTATGTCTTCTGTAAAGAGTCAGCTGTTTATGTGTAGTATACCACCTTGACATGTCTGTCTGCAGAATAAGATATGGAATGTTGCTCATAAATGAAAAGAAGCGTAATCATTTTAAGGAACACTTGATTGATTGATTGATTGATTGATTGGTGGACCTGAACAAAAGTGATGGACAAGACCACAAAAATGAACAATTACCCCTACACATTTTTGCATACCCATATTTTACTGGCAAAAAAAAAAAAACATATTTGAATGGATTATCTTCAAACAAGAGTCAGCTCAGACGACAGCAGCGACAGTAAATGCTAAATTTGAGTTGATTATGTTCAGTGCTGGGTTTTGCTCTATCTGTCAGTTTCTGAGAAACGGAGGGAAAAAAAAAACCCCCTCTGCTCTGCTTGTCCTGCAGCATGCTGTCTGGGGCCTCCGGAGCTGCATTTGTGTCGGATTCAGAGGGACCACAGAGCAACCCTGACCAAAGATGTTTTTTGCCTCTAATCTGATGTGATTTAGACCATAGTTCAAACAGTGTTTTTTTCTTCCTGCCATTAGCTCCCATTGTGTGGCGCTGATTAGCGCTGAATTCTGTTTTTCTTCCTCAGGTGTCTCACACCCTCACCCCCCCAAACCCGTCAAAACAACTGGACCAGCAGACATAAAAGTCATGTACATGTATTTTTTTTTGGACCTCTCCTTTTGACAGAGTTCAATGGTATCAGCTAATACTGTTTGGGAACAGACTGAAAACTAGACTTGGTTAGAAATGTTGTCAGGTCTGCATTTTCAGTAATGAGTTCTTTGTGAACTACTGGCATCAGGGCTTTTGAGTTTAGCCCTAACATGCTTTAACACAGACATGCTCCTTTCTTACCTCTCTCTCTCCCTTTCTTTCTTTCTTTCTTTCTTTCTTTCTTTCTTTCTTTCTTTCTTTCTTTCTCTCCAGCCCAGAGGATGGAGAGATTCACCCTGAGATCTGCAGACTCTTTATCCAGCTTCAGTGCTGTCTTGAAATGTACCTCACTGAGATGCTTAAGTCTGTGTGTCTACTGGGATCACTGCAGCTCCACAGGAAAGGTACGGTAAACAAAGAGAGAGAAAAACCAGTCCAGGAGATATCTTGGAACAGTAAGTCAGAAACACTTCGGGATTGCTTCCAGAATTAGGTTCTCCAAAAACTCCCTTTTGCAACAGAGCGGATCCCCAATGGATGGATGCAAGACAAAAACAGAGACTTTGAGAACATATTTGGTCATTACCCACCTGCTGTGTGGATTCCCAAAGAAGTAGCAGTAGTAATGAATGGAGACGCAAGAACACATAACCTGAATTTGAATAAGGTCCCATACACAGATAGCCGATAGTTTTTTGAATGCTCCAAATACACTGCCGCATCAGTATATTTTGTAAGTTTCTAGAGTGTGTCTTCGGTTGTCTAGTTTGTAAGATCTTCAGGAAGTCAGGCTTCACATTGTTGGTGCTGCGTCCGGGTGTGTTACAGGAAAGGACACCTCAGGACCAGCCAGGATCGAGAGCAAAATGGACGAAAGCTCAGACATCCCCATCCTTGAGGACACGTCCTCTTCTCCGATGGACTACCCTCAGTCCTACCTCCTGGTTTCCACGGACATCGACAACATAGAGAGGTGATTGGAAAACATCTTGGGCTGAATGTTTTTTTTTTTTTTTTTTTGGAAAGATTTTGAGGGAGTGGCTCAGGCTTAAGATCCTAATCTTTAAAGTTCTTTACTTTCTTCAACCATGATCTTTATCAGACCAGATAAGTGAGAACATTAGAATGATGACTATGTATAGACGGCAATCAGGTGATGTAGGTCTTTGATTAACTTTGACCCATCTAGTCCTTCTGGATCTTCAGGGGCAAAGGATAGGGAGTGAGGGAGATCAAGGTGAAAGCACGAGGACCTGACTGAACATGCAAAGGCTTCAAATCGATAATTCGTTCATGTTTGATGAATGGTATCTCATTGTAGACCTGCGCCTCTGTAAACTTTTGTCTTTGAGCATTCAGGGAGACAGCAGCCAAACACAGACAAGTAATGGTAACCGGAATATTGCTGCTATTTCACGCACCGTTTTTATTTTTTTTAATCTTTCTCAGGGACATGAGGGAGATGAAGAACTTACTAAGTAAACTCAGGGAGACGATGCCTTTACCACTGAAGAACCAAGGTACAGTAAGCCAGTTACGTTAAGTACATTTGTGATTGCTAACTGTTGCTTTCTTTTGATAAAGTGTTGGTAAAGGTGAGAGACTCAAGGGCATCCTTTTGAAAACATTATTTTCATCTGAAGCTTTACAGTATGAGAATAAATATCATTATTTGGATGTTTTCCATACACAGTTGTAACACTGAGATAAGGCTCTGTTCTTATTTTTTTCTTATATTTTATCTCTTAATGTTAGCCTGAGACGCGTAGGAGTTGATTTATCCAAGATTGTCACATTTTAATGGGATTACTTTACGTACAGTAACAAATTCTAATGTAATGATAGGTTGTTTTTTTTCATGAATGTGTAAAATCCTGACACTGATCGAGTTTGCGTTTTTGTATGTTTCAATCAGAATGAAAGGAGGACAAGGTACTGGCTATTGTTTTGATAATCCTTGTAAATATTCATGGCCCGCTGTGTAGGAGTTAAACAATATGTTTTGAACGACAGTGCCTACACTGATGATTTATACCATAACACAACACACTCGTGCACCTTAACACATTTGAAACCTGTTTTAGGTGTCCTCATACTGACAAGCGTTTTAAGCAGTTCTGTGGCTTTTAAGTATTCGTTATCAGATAGAATATTTTCAGCCAGAGTCACTTATTTCCAGCCTAGGGAATTCAACGGACAAGATATTTTCTTTCTAGCAAAGCGTAAACACACCTAATTCAACTTGACCACTAATGCCTTGATCAGCTGGTTCCTTCGCCTTAGAGCCAGACAAGAATCAAAACATGCTGTCAAGTAGGAGAAGCTGCTCTAAGCTATTCTGAAATATCTGACTTGAGCATGTTTTTGTTTGTTTGTTTGTTGTTGTTGTTGTTTTTTTGTTTATTTTGCACAGATGACAGCAGTTTGCTGAACCTGACACCATATCCCTTGGTGAGACAGAGGAAGAGGCGTTTCTTTGGGCTCTGTTGTCTTGTGTCAAGTTAAAGAGCCTTTCCTCTCCTGCGAATTCAAGCCGCAAAAGGACTCCATTTCCCACAAGTCCTCGATATGTGTGATGTGACAGTATTACTGCCATTTTCAGAACAATGTTTTCATTTTTCGTTTTTGTCTTTTTTTGTTTTTTGGGTATGGGCTGTCCGAAATTTCTTACTTGTTGATACTTGTAATGTGAACACAGTAGTCCTTATGCATATAGACATGTTGATATACAATTAAGACATCTGACATCAAAAAAAAGTTTTCTAAAAGAATGTAAGCTTCTTCTTTATGCTGGCAAAACACATTTTGGTTAAGACAGATAGAACCTACTGTCTTCACTCATTTCCATGAGCTTTGTGCTTAGGGTTCAACTGCAGGAGTGCTTTTTTTAACTGTGCCATGTTGGGAAAGTGCTTTGGCCGAGATAGATAAGGTACAAAACAAACTCTTAAGTAAGTACAGAACGCCACAGAGGTTAACATATTGTATTTATAGACGCACACAGCACAGCTTTCTAACATTTCTTTCCATCTGAGTCCTAGTCAGCACCGTGTAAGAATGTGGGATGTTTCTTGTCTTATTTTGCTATTTCACAATACCTTTATTTAGTCTTCCACATACCGAAAACCTGTACCTAATTTGTTTTTCAGCCTCTAGAAATATATAATACCTGAAAAAGCCTTTGTACATAAAATATATCTATTAAATTGAAATATTAGAGTTGTACATATAAATATATATATATACATATATATATATTCACATGATGCAAACCTAGTGCTCGGGATTCTTTTTTAAACTGTGAATTCTTTTACGGGGTTTGGCAGAAGACAGGTGGCATCTCTCTCCATCTGGCACAGTCATGGCCAGATTGGAGACACATAGCATGGGTCTTGCCTATTAAAATTAGTCCTAAATGTGTGAAGCATGGTGCAGCAGAATCTGTAGTGGAAACTAAAAGCTCACTGTCACTGTACATTGATAATAAACACACTCTCTCTCCCTCTCTCTTTTTCAAAAAAAAAAAATATGGATGTTCTTTACATTTTAACATTGCTACATTACCAAATCCTTAAAGTGCAGCTGGAAGAAGAGTGTATTTTCTGAAGGTCAAGACAGATTTGGAAAATTCCTACGTGGAAATGAAGTGTATGCAAACGTGCAACACAAGTGTAACATAATATAAATACTTGCTTGCAACAGGTGCAAACAATGCCATTCAGCTTCTCCTAATTCTTCTTGCACGGACATATATATACGACATGGGGACAGCTGAAAGATAGTTATAGTTATGGAATAGAAATATACCACAAGAGGTCACTGTGTCACCCACAACGTGAGCTGAAACACATAACCTCACCAAAGTACATATGAATACTCCTTGACACAGTGTGTATCTAAATAAAACTTAATTTATGATAGACTATGCAGCGGTAATATAGAGACAGTGAGATACCAGGATGGATGTAAGATATTAATAGACGACCTCTGTATTTTTCAGGTTTTAATCTGAGAACGCCAGGTGAGATCAGACTCGTACTGTCATACAAAACGACAGCTGTCTGCCCAATTTTTAAATTGAAAAATGATCACTTCCACTATCATTTCTTTTCTTTTTTTTTTTTTTTTTGGGCTGAATATCAATATTCATAATTACAAATGCCTGGACATTTAAAGGAAGATCATAAATATGGATAGTTCATTTCTAATGCATTAGCTCTAATTTTCAGCAGTCGGTAATGGAGCTTGTACAGAGGGACAAACAGAGCAGTTAGCTTAATGACTTGGCCCTGTCACCGAGCTGCTGGCTGGGACCCTGCTGGTTGTCAGGAGTTTTGGCAGCGCTTTGAGAGAGAGAGAGCTGCCTTATTAAAAGGGGGGTGAATATGCCCAAGCAGGAGATGGAAATGAGGACAAAAAAAAATGCAACGCCATTGGTTCGCTCAACTTTACCGTTACACAGACTTTTTTTCTCCAGGTTTGGGGGAGAGGCTTGAGAAGGTGAACAGAAATTGGTTGAAATTATGCTCTAATAAACTGATTTAGATTTGCACCTAAAATGACGCAATATGAATGTTGGCAAAATAATCACTAGGAAGGTTGGATTTACCAAGGTAAATATATTTAGTTGTGTATTTGAATGTTTTTTCAGTTTATGGGATTACACATGGAGTTTATACATACAGTGACTAATACACAGATTATAAAGAGACAGATTATGGACAACAAATTAAAAAAGGAAGAAAAAAAAAAAAAATCATGGCCCTGGTGTTAACGTAGGCTCTGATTGGCAGCGCTGGAGGCTGATGATCTGGACCTGTTTTCCCTTGCACCTCCACAGTCCCGCCTCACATTCTGTCAGTGTCAGCGCCTCGGAGCCACCATCTAGACGCGCGCACACCTGGATCCACGGGCCCAGACTCGAGCACTCCTCAGGCGTCTTACAGCGACACTTGCCAGTTTGTTCTGCAAACACATTTTTTTTTTGTATTGCAATGTTAGAACCGTTCAGAGTCACAAAAGTCATTCAGGTTTCTGGTATAGATTTGAAATTCAGGTCACATAAATATTCACTGAGATTGATGGATGAAATGTGATCGGTGTCCACCGTCATTAGTGAAATGAACTAAATCATGTGAGCACATTCTCAGCCGTAAAAGTTCATATGATTATAGCATTAGTGTTATCTGTCCCAAAATTCTGGGTAAAACATGCTTTGTCAACCCAAACTTGAAAAGTCCCGTAACTGTCATGTCATGCTGGTAAGTGGGAGTCATTTTAGCGTTGCCAATATTGGCACACTGAGTTCCATTGTGTTATCTGAAGTCCGAAATGAACCGAGTAGAAAATTAATTGAGCCCTGTCCTGAGGACAAAACGAGTTTCATTTCATTTAATGATCTCAGATACTATTAATCAGCATCTCATTAAAAGGATGTGAATTCTATAATCGGTCTGTTCGGCTCGGTGCGGAATCCTCACCATCGCAGCTCTCCCAAAGCTGACAGTCGGGACAGGAATTATCCGAGGATGTCGACAGTTTGCAGGCGCCGTCCTCAGCCAAACTGTACTTCTGCCCCAAACACCACAGAGCATGGACCTTACACGCGGTCAAGCGGTCTGTGCGCCTGGTCCTCTCGCTGGTCGCACAAACCTCTAGAGATGGCCTACCAATTTACACCAAAAGACATTCTCACTTTAAAACGCATACACGTATACATTAAAAAAAAAAAAGACATTTTTTTTTTTTTTCCAAAAAGGGCTTTTCTAACATACGACACGCTCAAAATGAGGTCAGATCCATTAGATCCATCACACTGATCCATCTGCATGAATACTATGGAACTTTAATTGAAAAGGCTTGATGAATGAACATATGAACAATCTGATAGAAGGGAACGGGGTATTAAAAGGCATGGAGTGAAAAGACTGTGCTGAGTGTTGAGAAAATGGTTGATCATACTTGCATTCATACGGCACTTTGCACACACATTTGTCCTTTGCCTTTTTTTCCCATGGCTGACACAGTACTTCATCTGGAATTTTTGTGGGCGCTGGATAAAAGGAAAGAGGACAACATGTAATCGTGTCAGGAAGATGAAGGAAAACTGGATGCACGTGCAAGTCACTCAGGTTTTATGAAACAGACGGGTTCTAACAATGGACACAGGAACAGATGAGCAGGGGCAACAGGATTTGAACAGGACAGCATGAATGCACCTAGAATTAATCACAGATCAAATTAACTTAATAGCGATGCTCAGTTTGCTGAGTACAAAGTCAAAACCTTGCAAAGAACAGAACAAACTAAGGGGTATTCATACACAAAAGCAAACAAAGTAAATGAGCAGAAACCAGGTATAACAAATGATGGAATAATTGACAGTTAGTGGACTGAGAACTCAAGAGTACTGAATGGCCGAACTGGAGGGAGAGGGAGCAATTACATGTCACCAGTATAGGCATATCCATCATTTGGT
Organism: Chanos chanos; assembly: GCF_902362185.1. Taxonomy (NCBI): domain Eukaryota; kingdom Metazoa; phylum Chordata; class Actinopteri; order Gonorynchiformes; family Chanidae; genus Chanos; species Chanos chanos. The sequence continues at coordinate 49,918,400 of NC_044495.1, forward strand.
TGTAATTATAATCTAGTTGAAAGTCATATTTAACTTGTGTATTTGTTGCTAAAAAAAAAAAGAAATTCAGAGAGGACTAAGACAAAAATGAAAACTAAAAATAAAGCTTAACAAAATTGCAAACCCAAGCAGAATTCCCTATTGTATTTTGAGAATATTACCTGGACCTTGGCATGTTACGTCCTTTGGGTTTGGTATCCAGAACAGGCTGGAGCTGCACTGGATCTCCGCTGGTCCCACAAGAGCTCCACCAGCAGGGCACGACAGCTGGACTGTCTCTCCAATTATGTAGTTTGACTTCAAGGGGCTGCCTGCGATTCCGTCAGGAAGAAGAGGAGTCCAGCACATAGTGCCTGTCAGAGCAGAGGGGGAAAGAAAAAAAATGATTCACATCTGGACTGACTGGTGGATAAATGTTTTCTTCCCTGGACAGCAAATGAAAATGACACATGAAGTCTAATAAAGCGAACATCAAGCGATCGGATCACGGGCTTTCCTTAATTCTGTTCAACAGGAACAGGCTGTAACAGAGGTGCACACTGAGGGTCACTAAACATATTTATGTTAGGCGCTATTAACTGACAGAGTTCAAAGTCATAATTCACATATTTATATGAATGTATTCTAAAAGACAAGTATCTTCCAGGGTTTTCTTTGCAGTAAAGGTCTCTGTGAATATCAGTATGAGAGTGATAAACTACTCTCTCACTAGGTTGCTGGGATGTCATGGTCACATTATGGAATACATAGATGGAATATGATTAATGATAAAGACTAAACAGAAGGATACTAACTGCGGCATTCCATCGCATGTCTCTCCCACTTTTGATCCTCAGTACATTCAGCAATGGGGTCGCCAAGGAGATGGTATCCCTCAATACAGGTGTATTCTATTTTACTGCCCACGATATAGACATCTCTGGGTTGCTTGGATTTACAGACACAGATAACAAAAACATGGTCATGTTGTGTCAAGTCAATACATCTAGACATGCCATATACAAACAGATCAGTTACCAAACAACAGGTTTTTTTTTTACATGTATTTGACAGATTCTTCGACACAAAAATTTCTATTATATACATATGTATAATTAACAATATCTATATGATTTTACTTTGGAGTAAATGCAGTTCCCCTGGCATGCAGTTCCCCTGGCATTTTTTTCATACTGGCCTCATTGACATTGAACTGCAGTGTTGAAATCCTGACAGTGTTTTAAAATCTCTGTTCTTTCATATTTGTATTGTATCATAGTTGCTCAACACAGAGACTGCACGGTGAAAACAAGAGCATAAAATAATTCATGACGCAGCTGATTGGAGGATGTTTGTACTTTGTTTACCAGAACAAACCCATTAACCAAGGAGGGAGGCGTTCCACAAGTTTTCCTTGGCATCAAAGACGAATCAAAACAGTGAGGCTCCATCTCACTGGAAACGAAATGAACATAATTCAACCATAATTTATATCACAGAGAATAAATACATTCATACATCTCTACATTAGATCAAAGTAATGCAAGAGGCTCCTGTGTAGGTATCCTGAACCCACAAAAGGAACTACATATTATTGCATGTGCACGTGCTGTTTGCTTTTCCAATTGAGTTTCCATTGTCAGAAAACATACATGAAGAATTGGACTGGGTAAACATCCTTCAGAACTGACCCTGCATATTATATAATATTATTTTATATTATATTATATTATATTAGTGGAAAAGAGGTGATTTCCTGTGGGGTTTCCTGGCTTTTTTTTTTTTTTTTATGAGAGAGGTATATCATATATTTGATTATACTAGTACTCAACTAATCCTCATGAAGAATTTGAATTACAGACATGGTGACATGATTCAGCTAAGACACCGTACATGTTGAACCATTGTACCTTTTTGTTGTTAGTATGGGCAAACATCAAATTGACCAGTCTTTAAGAACTCTCACCGCAAGTAGTTCAGATCCTCTTCACCATCACAGGGGGAAGTCTCCACAGGCTCTCCGTTGCAGTACTTTCCTCCCCCTGAAGGAGTGGGACGACTACATGTCCGAGTTCTCCTCTTCCTGCCTCCAGAGCAGCCGCTCCAGGCTGACCAGCAAGTCCAGCCCCCATGGATGAGTCCTGAGGGACAAATGACAAACAGTTTCACCGCAATGACAGTGAGTCAGCAGTCTTCAGCTGGAAGCAGACAGTTTTAGCTTTTAGAGTGTCCGTAACAAAAAAAAACTTCCAGTAATTGATATTGGTATAAGAGTTTTTGTTTGATTGTTTCAGATAGGTGAAAATATTAAAGCTTCATTTTAAACACAGCAGTGCATATTATAAAACGACTTTAACTGAAAGCAAATCTTACACAGCAACTTATTGGACGTGGGACACATTTTTAAGACACATGTTCTTTTCCTTTTATTTATTCTTTTACTTTGATCATTGCTAAATGCTTTAGTTTATATGGCACTCTCCTCTGTGGAAAAGCATTTCAAGAGCAAACGCGTATTTTAAAAAATGAACTTGCGCACCGGGCAGCTGATCCACCTCTTTGCCTATTTGGCAACCGGGTCCCTCAGTTCCTGGCTTACACACGCATGTACACACGTCATTATCCCCCATCTCAGGCTCTCCGTTGTTCTGGCAAGCTTGACAGTGACAAGGGTGTTTCTCCATCAAATAGGTCTCAGTGGCGCGCTTGAGGTGGTATTTCTTAATGCCAGCACACGACACTTCCTTCACCAGCTCATACAGGGGCCTCAGCTTTTCCCAACGGACAGAAAAAGTTGAAGTTAGCCAGTGTTAGCAGCAGCATGTGACCGTTATTGAGCCTAGTTCTTTTTAAGTAGGGTTATACATTTCAGAATTCATTCAATGCTTTTGACAGGGAACTGAGAATGAAATTAAACAGCTAAATCGGGATATTAAAATAAATAAAATACATTGCCTGGCCAAAAAAACACACTAATATTTCATTGGACCGCCTTTAGCTTTGACTACGGCGCACATTCGCCGTGGCATTGTGTCGATAACCTTATGCTGCGTCACAACATTTATTTCCGCCAAGAGCTGCATTAATTTTTGGCCGAGATCTTGACGACGGGAGAGTCGAACCATTCCGTAAAGTCTTCCCCAGCACATCCCAAAGACTTTCAGTGGGGTTAAGGTCAGGACTCTGTGGTTGCCAATTCACACGTGAAAATGATTCCTCATCCTCTTTGAACCACTCTTTCACAATTTGAGCCCGATGAATTATGGCATTGTCGTTGTGGAATATGCCCGTGCCATCGGGCAAGGAAAAATCCATTGATGGGATAACCTGGTCATTCAGTATACTCAGGTACTCAGCTGAGTTCATTTTGTTGCCACGTAACGTTGCTAGGCCTAGACCATACCAAGTGAAGCAACCCCAGATCATAACACTGCCTCCATAGGCTCCATATCCAAATGGCGATATATATATATATATAATTTTTTTTTTTTTTTGGCCGGGCAGTGTATGTGGTTGCAGTTGTTCTCTTGAACTAAAATGTTAATTAGCACAGCAGTTAAAGTAATTTATAAATCTAAATCTACATTAATCTGGTCATTTGCTTGTACTTCCAAGTAAAGGGGGGGGGGGGCTGACATTAACATGTTTATTTATTCATTTAATTTAACTTGATATAATAACTTGACACTGAAATAATCTAATATTCAATTTACAATATTTATATACTTAAATTAATGGCTTAGAGGTTTGAGGGGGAAAAAAATCCAAGATTGATCTAACCTTCTGTTTAATGACCACTGGCGCTTCCTTTACCGAACCAGCCCAATCGGAAAATTTGTTGGTGTTCTCGTGTGCTGTCTCCAGTTTTATCGCTTCAAGGGCAGCAATGCGTCCCAAATATCCACCAGTTGCTTTAGCCTGAATCAGGTCTTTTATATTTTTGTGTCCTGTTTAGTTGATGTTATTAAAAGGGGGTAAGGGATAGGGGTAGGGGGTGGGGGGGTGGGGGACACACACACAATACAAGTTCATAAAAAATTTGTACAATGCAGTTTGAACAGTATAATTCAAAGCTGTAAAAAGAAAGAAATTTTGCTGGAGGAGCATCTCGTTGAAGAACATGTTCCTTACCAAAAGCGCTGCGAAACGCATTGTTATAGTCTCTGCATTTTGTTGTGGTTTTCTTAAAGAAGAAAAAGATTGTGTGTGTACGTGTGACACACTCCTTGAAGTCCTCTCTCTGAGAGACTTTGTTCATACAGAGGAAAAAGACAAAAAAAAGAGACAGATTTAGGTCATACAAGTCATTTTAAGACATATGTAAAATGCTCTGTGAACTTGCTGAGTGAACTTCACTATGCCCAGCATCCTTGGATCTGCAGCTCTATGACTCGCCCTTGTAAGTGATCGACATTGGCATATGTGATCCGGGAAACATAACGCCGACATAAGAGCTTGCTAAGAGCTAAATCTCTGCATTACATCACAACAGAAAAGTGTCTAAGCTCACTGGACTTCAAGTGAGCCTCCTACAAACTGGTGGCTAATAGCAGTATTCAGTTCTTTAAAAGTGAGCATTAACTGCTTTAGTGCTAGATGTTCTGTGGGCTTATTCTATGTATAGTTGTTATATTTTGTTGCAGACATAGATCTCAGTTGTTAACTCTTAAGGGCAAAGAAACTCCAGGATCTAACATGAAAACTGCTGCATAAAGGCATACAGCATTCCATATGCATATTAATTATAATGAGATCATTCATGGTCATAATCTGGATGTGTTCCACCCAATGACAGGATGTTTAGAGAGTAACAACAGGTAGCAGTGGTGACGTACGCTCCTTTTCCATGATGTCTGTATCAATGTTTAGTAGAGCCCGGAACTTTCCGCCTAGTGTGCCACTTGACGGGAAATGGGTGCCGAACCTCTCGAGCACTTTCCGGTAGGCCGCATAGTCATAGACTACAGGCAAGGTGGAGAGAGCTCTCCAAAACTCTTCAGATAGGGGGAGGTACTCTGGAGGTCTGTTCTGGAACTGCGCCACCTCAATGTCACTCTTAATCACTATTAAATGGTTACCCTGGCAAAGAGGTCATCAAACATCAAACAAATCAATGTCCAGAGCCGTACATTAAATATAAATACGTAAATAAAAAAGAAACACACATGACTGAATATGATGTGATTAAATGCTAAATGCTGAAAATGTGGTCTTTGTAAAAACACTTTATTTGAATCCAATTCTACACGCTGCGTTGACACTGTTTATGGAATCGAATTCCCCTAAAGTCTTTTAGGGCTTTAGATGGGAAGGCTGACAAACATGTTCTAAAGGAATGGAATCATGGAAGAATATTTTAAAATACACTGCTCTTGAAATATTTCAAATTTCAGCATAAAGGCAAGAAACACTCTTCATAGTAGCATAATGGCTACCTTGACTGTTGCCAGTGCATCTTTAAAGTCGTAGTTACGGTATCCTTTAGTTGTGCCCGTTGTCTGTTCCCGTTCTTGAATTTGCTTCACGTAAGACCATGTGCTCTTGAAGAATTCATCTGAGAAATCACTCTCTGCTTTCACCTAGAAAACATGAAACAATGCTTAAAAGCGCATGTTAGAATTATGTTTTTCAGTCCTTGTAACAGGCATAAACACTACTTTTTTTATTGCCTTTTGAAAAGGTTTAGCCTTAAATAATACAATCTATTATACATATTGTGGTAGAAAGCCCTGTTGCCCTCAAGCACTTAGTGCAGGTTTGTAATATTCATGGCTGTTTTCAGATCATTCCTGTGAAAAGTGTCTTTTCGTTTTAGTTGATCAAATCCTTTAGACTCCATTTTAATAACTCAGTCATGACTACTTTTAAGTTTCTCTACACACTCACTCAATAGGCAATTTGTAGGGGAATGAGGGGGGATGCCATTCCCCTTGTTACCAAAATGACCAAAATGCATCTCCCGTGTTAATCTGCCATCCCCCTATATACTCTACAGAGTAGTGTCAGTCATCTCCCCTGTTGACCATTGGGCCATCCCACCCTGTTAATAAATGACAAATTGCCTACTGCACTCACTCATTCAAGATTTCTCAAGTCAATAAGAATCTAACAACAGGCTCACCTGAAAGGAATACTGAAGAACACTCTGGGGCAGCCTGTAAAACTTCCGGTGGTCTCCACTGAACACCTTATTGCATAGTCCCCCAAAGCTCTTAGTGTTTATCACGCTGCCTTTCCTCTGACCTTTAACAACGTCAAACCTGACAGGGATGGACAGTCATCAGGCACATAACAGAGGAGCAATCATCAGTGTTCTGATAGCAGAGCACAGATTTATGACTGTAGCATGTGTGTGTAAGAGAGAGAGAGAGAGAGAGAGAGACTGATGAATTACAACATGTCATATGTATGTGGAACTGAGCGTGAGCTTGGCTTGGCACATGCATGCACACACACACACGCACATGCACACACACATGCATGCATGTGTGTGTGTGAGTGTATGTGTGAAGGCGTAAAGAAAAGGAAAACATTTTACCCTAAACCAGTAACCTCAATAAGGGGTGGAGGCTTGTGTAGGTCACACACAGTCTTGGAATCTTCCTCTTTACAGTTATGCTCATCTAAATTATCCTCCTCACAGTCTGAGTCTCCATTACAGACCAGAGCTTTACTGATACAGGTCCCTTCAGAGAGAGACAAAATGAAGGTGAAAACAAGTGTGTACTAACAAAGTAACTGCGAGTTAATATTGCTCTCTTCGAAATTATTTTATTATTATTTGTCAATGCACCTGTATAGACACTCATGCAGTAATAGTTCCTTTGACATAGAGTTTGAGGGAATTTACCTGATTGGCAGCGAAATCTGTTTCCACAGCCCTGCTCTAAGGGGCAGCCTTGGGCAGTCTCACAGGGTTGGGTCTGAACTGAGCCTCCACTACAGGGAGTACCACCAAACTGAGGGTAAACCACAATGGAACGCACCCGCGTCTGCAAGACCACCAAACAGCGCCCCCCTTTTCTGTTAGTCAGACTCAATGCTACCAGACAGTAGGAATAGGACTGGCTAACAAGGAGCTTAAGTGAGAGGTCAATAGATTTACAGTGTTTAACTCATCAGCCTTTCTCATTTCTCTGATAATTTTAATATTTTTAATTTACACGGATATGCAGTGTCAGCAAAAAATCCTCAAAACCCTGAAGAACAGGATGAGAAGCACTAGCTCTAGGGCAAATGAGCAAAACGGATGGTGAGTGAACAGGTCTAGTCTGAGTTCGACAAGATTAGGACTTTAATCAAACTGCAGACATGAATCAATCAAGCCAAGGTCAACTCTGAGACCCCTGAGCGGTGGCCTAGAGACTGTGTGTCAAAAGTTTGGCCGTGTTATTGGTTGTACATGATCTCACCTGAGTTTTTGTGCACCCGTCACATGGTGACCACTCTCCATAAGGTCCCCACTGACAGTTCACTGGACTCACACATCTAAGGGAACAGAACTGCACGTTACATTACATTTATACGTTTTACAGATGCTTCTATCTAAATCGACTTCCAACACAAAACTAAGCAAATAACCATTGAGGAGCTGATTGTAGCATAAGTCCCACTGCTAGGTTCATTATCAGGCCAGATACACATGCAAGTGAGTTAAAGGAAAATAAGAGAGTGAGGTATGAGTGATATAAACTACCAAGTATACATCACTAGTTACCAAGTAGTGCATTAAAGGATTGATTCGTCAGGGTAGCAGGTAGAGGTCCAGTACAGAAGGGTGATTTTGCATATCTAAACACTGAGTTCATGAATATGCATATCAGTATTCAGATTTTTAGTGATGTAGGAAAACAACATTCACAGTTGTAACCATGTGGCAGATCCTTAGTAATCATGAGTATCTGTGTTGTTATGATTAGTGGGCTAATGTAGGAAACAACTAATAAAAAGGACACATGTTCTGAAATGACTTAAGATACATAGCTTATTTTAAAGAAAAGGAAACAAACTGAGAGTCCTGGGCAGTGGACAAAATGTAATACTGTCTAACAAGTCGTCGTCTTTTTTTTTTTTTTGACGAGAACTAAGCCTTAACGCACAGCTCTTGTTCTCACATAATGGTGGATCTGGTAATGTATGAGCATTCATTGAGTACTCTTTGGATCCAGTTGTTACTCTGCATGGTATGGCAAAGAAATATGATGTCACTTTAATTGTGCACGATTTTTGTATCTCACGGTACAACAGGGGTTGCACAGAGTACTCAAGCAGTGACATCAGTTCTGGAGTTTCTACAATAACATCGTGAACTCGTTCATCGCGTGACGTTAGATCTCACGCGCACTCAGTTTCCAGTTAGAGCCTTTGATAAACAAGACGAAGGATAGCGACACTAGTAAAGGGTATATCAATTGTTTGTTTGCTTTGTTGTTGTATTTTATTGTGCAAATTTTCTTTCGCAACTGTCGTTGTGATGAAATAAACGTGCAACAATAGTGAGTTGTGGACGGATTTCTCAAGGATGGCTCTAACATCGAGTCATATAGGCTACTACACCAACGTTGTTAATGTTGTTAAAACAGATGCAAACAAATATGACTAATTTCATTTTTAAGTCGTTTAGGCTTACGAATGATGAGCAGGTTTCAACGAATTTACAAAAAAACAGCCGCTGTATCTCAACACAATAAGAACACTTAGGCGATACGTCCACACTGAACCGGGTAAATCTGAGAACGCAGATATTATGTAAACAAAAAAAAAAAGAAAAAAAAAAGACGTTGTTGACTGAACTTTCTATCTTGGGCTAATTTGAAATGTTGGTAACAATAACGTAAAAATATCGTCGTTATCATGCATACTTCAATTGCGTAAGGTAGGACCAAGTGTTATCTTTATATCATTAATGCTTTGCTCTATATGTGCCCCCCCTTCCGAGTTTTTCAGGAGAGGAGTACTCGAGTTGTGCAATGGTGCACTCTTGCAACCCCTACAGTACAAACATGGTTTTCTCAAGATAATCACAAGTTCCAAGACAATACTGCTCCCAAACACACAGTTTAATCAGAATCAAAACCAGAATCACTTAATTGCCAAGTATGGCATGCATACAAAGAATTTGTTTTGGCTCGTGATGAAGTAATAGACAACAACCAGCCAACCAGCATTGAAAAATGTTACACATAACAACGGCTTGACATTGGTGGAAGAGTCGTATTAGTGGTATAATTTGGTGTGATACATGGGAATGGGTCAGGTTCTGCTCCAGAAAATTCATTTAAATACATTCCTACTCAATTTAGCAAGATTGTAGAGTTCTACTGACAACTTAATGAAACAATCAGTTTCACCAAAGGGCAGAGGGTGGTCCGGGGGCAGATTTGTTCCAGTAATTAAACCACTGTCTAACCAGAAACAGTTCATAATTTGTAGAGATAAATATTCCAAGATGGACTGAAGTTGTTCTGAAGGCAAAGAGTGCAGGACACTTTATTCATATACTGGTTTGATTTTCCATTACTTTGCCTGCTGGCTGTACGTTGCTATTGGCATTGTTACATAGCTAATTCTCAGGTTGGGGATTAGACCTGTTTAAAAAAGGCAAAAGCCATACAAAAACAAATGTTCCTCTACAGTGACCCATGCATAAGTACTAGGGATAAATTATGTCAATGACACATACAATATGACAAATTCACTGTTGTTCCACTTACTGGGTCTGGGGTATGAAGGACAGCATCCATAACAGAGATAATGGAGCAATTATGAGCAAGTCCTAAAGAGAGAAGAGCCAAAAACACCTCTGGTACTCCATAGAATTAATTAAGATACCAGGAAGAATGTCTTTGGATTTCATCAAAGCAATACAGGCCATATTCATGGTTAAGACATTGCATGATGCAAAGTAATAATCATAGAAAAAATGCATTGGTTTTCATTGAGGCTACACTGTACAGTAGTCAGGCAAGAAACTAAACTTTTTTTTCTTGAACTGTAAGAACTGCAGATTGAAAACTTGAGAAGTCCACTGGAAAACACTTACCTTCATAATGATGGTCTTGGATATATTTGCTATGTACGTGTAGGCTGTCCAGGCGTTTGTTACGTTATGTTGAAATAGCAAGGAAAATGATTGTCTTACATCTGTAAAACGACTCAACCTCCCATTCCGGAGTAATTCCCTCAGAGGAATCTTGAGCGGGAAGGCCTTGCACCTCTGCCAAGAAATTGCAGGAACTTTTAGGGGGGATCCTCTTTGATTTATGTTTTTCTTATGAAAACAAACTTTAACTTCAAAGCTGAAAGAGAGGGAGAAATGTTAAGAACATTTCAACAGCGGTTCCCAGCTGTATGCTTCCCCAATGTTTATATGTGAACATAGTCCCTCAGTGACAACCAGAAAAAGATATCAATAGCAAGCGATGAGCTGCATCGTTTATATTAGAGGGAATCACTGGGTATCTATAGTCTATCATTTTGACAGTAATGACTACTGACATGAACATATTTTCCAATAATTATTTATAATATTATATTTTATTTTCCTTTTATCATTTTAAAAACACTGTTTTGTTTTGTTTTGTTTTTTTGTAAAAGATGTACCTTTAAGCCACTTTGAATTGGAACAGAGGAAGTGTTATAACGACGCTGAACAAAGAAGCTAGATGAACACCGTCTCATATGGACAAACGGCGTCGACCATGGATATGTTGAGTAGCCGGAACTTTAAGCTCCTGTGTAATCTTTCTTGCTAATTAGTTTCAAAGCAGTAGTAGTTTTGAAAGCTCGAAGCAATTAGATTTAGCCTGTGATTTACATAACCTTTTTTCCAACCGTGGTCTAGCTGTAAAAGGCACCAGATTACCTGGATGATTGTAGATGAATTCAACTTTTAAGGACCCCTTCTGAAACAGCAGAATGCCACCAATAACGTACATTTTTCCTGTGTCAATCTTTGTGTTGCCTCACCAGGGTCTGTTGCAGTAAGCGAAACTTTCCACTTCAAACACAGGGGGGCGACAAACTGCCGCTTTGGTAACAATTATTATTATTATTAGTATTATTATTATTATTAGTATTATTATTAAAAGATAAAGTCACTTTGCTCTCATATTAGGGACACTGACAGTCAAATGTAGATATGATTCATGATAAAGCCTTTTAGCATTCTGTCAAGGTGTATTGAATGTCAAGCCAGCACTGTCTCTGAAATGGATATTTCATGTGATGTCAGTAGTTAGACTGAGGTGTCTGCTCACTGCCATGACCTTTATTGTTTCCAGGTCATCAGGTAATTCATATTTTTTACACGACAGACCCCCATATCAATAGCTGCTTGGATGAGTGTATTTGCATAATTAAAAGGTAATTGAGTTTCTCTGCGAGCCCCTCATTTGCAAGCTGTTATTAGCAACCTGTTCGGTGGGCAGGTAATTTATCATAAACCCGAGTCAGAGCCAAGTCGTGTCCTGAGTCACACTGCTTCATCACACACACACACACACACACACACACACACACACACACACACACACACACACACACACACACACACACACACACAGGCACATACACACAAGCAGACAGAGATGCACTCACCTCCTAAGACATGATACAAATGCGCTCACCGCAGACACCTCATAAGAAGTGCACACACACTCTCTTTTCACACACACACACACACACACACACACACACACACACACACACACGCCTATCTTAGTCCACAGCCAGTTGCTCTGTCAGAAAGGAGAGGGTCATGAGGTTCAAGCTTAAAAGCACAGCGAAAGAAATCAGAGCCAATACTGCATCGCTACATTTGTGTGTGTGTGTGTGTGTGTGTGTGAGAGAGTGTGTATGTGTGAGTGCACATGTGCGCGCGCGCATGCCTGTGTGCTTGTGCTCGTGTGTGTGTGTGTGCATGTGTGTGTGAGAGAGAGAGAGAGAGTAATGGGAGAATTGTGAAGCTGCGGTCGCCTACACTGTATATTGTGCACATTCATCAATAGTCATTATATTCCCTCAGGACTTGACAGGTGGCTACTCATGTTTATTTATCAACACTTGGCTGCTCTATGGATTATTCCCGTAATCTAAAGCAAAAGATTTAACGTTCATTAGAATCCATTTTTTTCCTATTTTGATCATAATATTCTTGAAGCCTGGTACTGCCAACTCAGTTTAAACGTATTAATCTATCACCCAGACCAAGTGGAAGTGACAAGTAGTATTAAGGTCATTGGCCTAGGCTTCAGGCAGTCGAAGGTTTAAACCTTAAATGTGATTGCTAACTGCTAAAGTGGACCTGAGCAAAGCAATTACAGATAACAACATGTTTCCTTCATTCAGGAAAACAAAATTAAATATTATTATATGTACATATCTAACTATTGAGCCTACTACATACAGAAGGTATTGCCAGCAATTATGAATTTCACAAAATTGATAGGTAAAAACATAAAATGATTAACATTTAACAATAATACATTAACAATGAAAATGGACATGTTTCCCAAATAAGTATTTGTTTCTCTCAATTTCATGTGTTTGTTTACTTGTTTATCTCTAAAATGTTCAAAAGATTGAAATGTGTGTATAAGTGTGTTTGTGTGCGTGTGTGTGCGCACTTTGGGGTGGGGGTGGGGGTGGGGTGGATTAATCCAGCAGAGATTAGGGAACGGCCTCTGAGCCTGAATTGGGTTGCAGCAAATCAATGCCAATCAGATTTTAGAGTCTCAGTGGATCAGCATAAACTGGAGAGGAGGAGGGGGGATGCCATTCATGAGCTGAACAGACAGGTTTGTTAAATTAGACCAGTGTTTCTTTGCATAAACTCATCTCAGCACTCTCACAGGGGATATTTCACACTGAGTCATGGTTACCATTTGTAGACCACTCAATGTTTTTTTTATGGTCACTGTGTCTCTGTGACCTTTCAGAATGTCATAAATGTATTTTAAAATGTTCCCCTTTTCTTATCTGACCCGAACAAGTACTGTGGTGTTGGCTAGAGAAGGTTTCTGAATTTGAAACAAATCTAAAAATGTTACTGTATCATATGATTTTGTTGGGGATAGAAATAGGAGATAGAAATACTGGATTAGATCAGTTGGAATGCAGCAGTCAGTGAAAACCACAAGTATTTAGATACAGTATGTAATCCATATATTATTATCTGCCCATTAGGCATTAAAAAAAATGTACACTTGTATGTGTTGCAAAACCTCTCTTCAATATCATTCATACTGCATTCTAAGAAAGCATTGTAATACCCTGTGAGGCAACCAGCATACACAGATACAGAGCACAGTACTTGAAACAGATTCATATACTGTACGTCAAATAATTTATTCACATACGAACGTGGAAATGACGGTAGAATTTTGCCAGTTTGAGATGAAAACCTGTATTAAGTTTAAAGCTGTACCATAGTGAGCTCTCAAGCTGTTTAGAGATACTGATCTCCATGCTTAGAGATAGCTACTTCTATAGTTAGCTTGTTAGCTAGTACATTAGTTCACAAACAAACAAACAAAAAAAAACAAACAACTTCCCACATAGAGACATAAAAAAATCATTAAAAATTCTTACTTTAATTTCATATTTATCTATTTTGTATTTATTTATTTGTTCATTTTGATCCCTCTTCATGTCTTTGAAATATTGAATGGCTGCTGTCTCAGACAGTTGTGTCAGTTAAGTGCTCTTTTCAGCTGTTTTCCACTGTATACTCTCTGCCTCTGGAATAAGAGCAGCACTCACATAATATATCATGTATTTCACTGCTGTTTCCATAGACTTTGTTTTAACTGTACTCAATAAAGAAAATCACAAGGGGTAATCTTTAATCAAGGGAAATGTTGGCCAGAGTTATCTTTTGATTAAAAATTTGGCTGTTGGCAACAATACAGACAGGAATCTGTGGGCAGCAGGAATGTGTACCTATGTGGAGGCAGCCAGACAATATTTACTGTTAATCAGCTTCAAATAGGCACTGACTACTGATTATGTCATGACTGCCACCCACTCCAAATCCTCACCCAGACACTGCACTCACCCAAAACCCTGTCTCTGTCTTCAGTACCCATACTCCACACACACTGACACACACACACACACTGACACACACACGCACAAACACCGTACACACGCACACGCACACGCACACACACACACACACACACGCACACACACAAAAACACCTTATACACATGTACACACAAACACAGGTTAACTTTGTTCACTCTGCCCTCACATTAGAGAAAATCCCAAATTATATGACCTGAAGTGTTTGTGACAGACAGCCTGGATTATCACTGCTGTGCTTGGGCCAGGGTAGCCAACTGGAATATTTCACCCAAATCCTAGTCTGAGGTAGATCCAGAAGGATATCTCTGAACTGTTGTATATAACCTAACATCCGTTCCATCTTGTAAAAGCAAGCAAAATATTGTTTCAACAAAAATCTCCTCTTAGTATATATATAAAATCAGAAATGTGCAACATTATAGCCCCTGATTTTTTTTTTATAGCAGATAATACATAGTATAAAAATGTGACGAAATTATAAATAATAGACATTGTCATACCAATAGTATGAGGGAAATCTGGTTAATGGTCTGTGAATATTAGACTTAATACTAATATCACTTAGTTGTGACCACAACCTTATTTCAGAATCTGAACCCAGTGAAATTACAGTTATGCCAAAAAACTCTATTTATAGCTCAGCGCTCTGAACACTGAACTTAGAAATTATTCAGTATAACTCTTCATTAGCCGTACGTATAATAAATAATAGTATTGAAATAGCAAGTACAGTAATACTCTTCAATTCTCCTAGGTAATTACGTTCCTGGATCACCACATTCAGCGACTAGGAAATAACTTGTCAGATAGTCAGGGAATAGGCATGCGAACGTGAGCGATTATTATAACAATCAAGCATACAGGACTTAAACGGGACGGCTTCAGATGGAATTTTAACACATTCGCTATGAAGAGACACAAGGAACTTTTAAGTAAACAAACTAACGGCTACCAATAGGCAACAGTTCCTAAACTACGTAAAAGAGAACTAGATGACTAGATAATAACAATAGAGGATTCGACCTCACCACCTTTACAAGACGCTGAACAATATGAACTATGGATTAATGACTACTCAATAAAGAGGCACGCTTAACCAGACAGAGAATCTATTATAAGAACTGTGCTATCGGAGGTACTTACTCTAAAATGTAGTGAGGAAAGGGAAGAGCAGGCCCCGACACGGTCAGGTATGGCAGTCTGCGTGGTCGATCTCAGGAGGCCGCGAGAGGGATTTCGTTCGGAGCTAGGGATGCTAACAGACGCGGCTCTTCGGGAGTGATGAGACTGGACCAATTGTTCACGGAGACGAGCAGACCGGGACGAGATAGCGTGACAAAACAACCGAAAAACAAAAAGGACGCACTAGACAATAGCAAGGTGTTTCTTATCTATATGAGAAAAAGGCCCTGCTGCTATCTCTCTGGGGTATCACCCGCCCGAGGGAGGGAACACCCCTTGGAATTTAAGAAGTGTTAATCAAAGCCCGGTGCATCTAATTTTACATAATTTTTTCCCACTAAAGAATAGCAAAACGACATAAACTTACTTGAATCGGCCGCACTTTATGCTCGCGAACAAGATCAAATATGGTTTCTTTATCGTTTAAAAGAGCGCAGTTACACCGATGGTCCTAAAATTAGCTGCTCGTGACTTGGCTCTTTGTTATTTCTAAGTCCTACCGCGCTTTTGTGACTATAGATTATGGTTATGGTTCTACTAGCATTTTTTTTATAATGTCGTATAGTCAGTTTAATTTTTCTTTTGTTTTACATAGTTTGTGCCCGAGTGGAGCAATGCAGATGGGATCTGTGGCATGGTCTGAATTCCATTCTCAATGTGAACTAACCTCCCGCAGTGATCTAGTCTCCCTCGCAATTGAACGTAATCAGCATTTGACCAAATGGTCTGGGGGTTCCGGCGCTAAAACGTCGAGCCTGTCGCCTGTTCGGTGTTACAGTTTTACAGCTTTCGGTTTCTGCTTTGGTGTGCATTGGTCCTGAGCGCAGGGAGGCCTGGGCCATAAAAGAGAGGACTGGGATCAAAGGGGATGGGGATAGAGAGGCTGCGTGAGAGTGATAGAAAGAGATAAGGAAGCGTGAAAAAGAGGGAGAGAGTTAACACACCCGCAACTTTAATTACTAAGGAACGCTAAAGGTTAACAAATGTCCTATTCTTTCTGAAAGCTGCATAGTGTCTGCCCGACAACATTCATCATAGTACAACACACACACACACACACACTTAACAAGGGGCAGCTGAAGGATTAGTTAGATCATGTGACCAAGTCAAGGTCAGATTTCTGCTATCCTTTCTGCTGCCATGGCAACAATTAAACTTGATCGTCACTGCCATGAAATAATTGTATAATGTTATTTTTGAGAACAAATAAAAAGGTGTCAAAGGATCAAGAAATTCACCAGAGAAGAGGATTTATGTGTAAGCATGAACCAGCTGTTTGAACCATTTAAACTATCTGGAAAACAACAATAAAAGAAGACAAGAAGATAAAGAAAAAGATGTTTTGAACCTGAAAACCCTCTTGCCAGTTTTTTTTTATCTTATGAGAATGTTCTCCTCTGATTCCTCCAATGTAATTATTTGTTTACATAGAAATTCAAAGTCTAAGTACTGTTTCAATACTGACCCAGAAAGCATTCTGAGAGTATTTGAGAGATAAAGTAATTGTCCTCTTTCTTCTTCCAGTGAAAAGAATTCATTTGGGAATATGGGTATCTCTGCTCTGACTAAATCCAGATAGATCTGTCTAGTAAATTACACAGATAGATAGATAGATAGATCTAGCAGCAAAAGTCAGCGACGATATACAGTGCAGTAGCGGTGTCTAAGACAGTCTATAACAGTGCAAAATACAGTGCTGTCCACAGTGGTCCACCAGGAGATATTTTATGGTGGTGTGTCTGTGTCGGGCTGCGGCGATAGGGTGGTATTGAGGTGTGATCTAGAGAAGGAACATGGCAGAACTATAAGGAAACTCACTCATGTGAGCCGAATGTTTGCATGTTTGTTTTTCAGACCCCTCGCTAATGAATGCTAGTCGCATTTGGCTGACTTCTACAGTTTACACAGTGAGACACTGGTAAACATTGTACGCTCAGAGCTGAGTAATATTGCTGAACATCACAAGAGAAGCATTTCACATAAATCAAACCTCTACAGTACACTTCAGCAAATCAGGACCTGTGACATGTAGCCCATTTACAGTTTAATGAATAACTTGATTTCAGTAAACAAAATGATACATCAATACATTCTTAAGACAATGCTACTACAGTGTTGTATCTCATCTCAAATTAAATTTGTTTTGATAAGGTGCAAAGAATAATTCTTGTTTGCCGAGATCCAAGCTGCAAAATAACATTAACGCTATTGGCTGTATTTTAACGAGAGGGTGAATTTCAGGAGCATCTCCGCACATATTCATGGCGTATAACAGTCTAGATGTCGGATTAATCCGGTGGAATCCATTGAGAGCAGAATTAGGGAATTTTGTGCCGTTTCTGGAGCGTTGAAGGAGGAGTCTCACAGCTGCATCTGGGCAGACTGTTCTGTTCTGTGTTAGTACAGGCCAAAGGGATTCCTGCCAGAAGTGAATTGTAGTAATCAAGGCAAGATGTAATGATGGTATGAAGTCTTTTCTATAAATCTGACAGAGATAGATTTTTTTTGGGGGGGGGGGGGGGGGTTCCTTTTGGTTTGGATTCCGAAATTGTGTCAATTAATCTGCATTAATCTGAAATGTATGTTTTAACTAAATTGCTTTTGCATTTGCGTTCTGTTGAGGTTAGAGATAAAAGATAAACATACTGTCTTGTTTGGTTGATCAGTTTCAAATCAAATCTAGATACGAACTGGACTCAGTGTTCAAAAGTGTCCATTTATGTGTGATAATAATGTCATATGGCTTATGGAAATTTCAATATTGTCTTTTTTCAAATTGTTTTGCAGCTCTACCTGCTTTGGGTCTCTTAAGAGTATAACGGGAGGAGACTCAACAAGCTAGGGGTGGGGGTGCTTTTGGATTTTGGCAATTACAAGCAATTGCCCAAAATCCAAAAGAATCTGAAATAAACAGCGTGACAGATAAAAATGCATTATTTACATTTATTATACACAGGGCTCATTATGACAGAGGAACCACAGAACAGGGCCTCCTCAAAACACTAACAGATTTTTCACAAGAAACTACATGCAGCAGATAGACTTTATACTGACAAGAGATAGAGGCTCATCCAAACACTGCGGTCTGCAATAGAGGATGATAAAAAGATTGTCATTACATGTAAATAACTGAGAACAAAAAAGGTGTTTCACTGGAAAATATATCATTGTACATTGGACATTCATTCAGTTCTTTATTTTTTAATGAAGAGAGTTTAGAGTTAAATATATGTACATGTACAATTATTTGGCATGTCTACAGTCAGAAACATTTAGAAACTGCTCATGAGAAACTCCTTATATCATCTGAGAATAGCACTGTGATTACTAACGCTCAAAGCTATAACTCACTGAACAGCCATCCATTTTGTGAGTGTGTCATGTGCGTCATGTGTATTGTTTGTGTGTGTGTGTGTGTGTGAGTGTGTATTTTTAAATAGAATGCATGACAAACAGCATCAAAATACAGACCACTCAATACGACTCCTGCTTAAATATGTATTTTAGTCAGATCAGCACAGGTTTGATATTATGTGTTTTGATTCTTCACACTTGAATTACAAAGGAAACAAATATTACCGGTTTTCAAAAGACGGATGAAGAAGTTATGTGAAATATGTCACATTTTAGCTTAGTTTTTACAGTTACGTTTTTACTGTTCTTTTTTTATGTGTGTGTGTGTGTGTGTGCGTGTGTGTTTGACCATTTCACATGAAGAACGTTGTTGGTAATTTTTTTTCCCCAATGAGCGAAAAAACAGGCAGTGAAATATATCAAGTATTTCAGCTTTTTTGACATGAACAGCCAATAATTTACACTTTGGACATTAAAAACAGGCTGTGAGGACCACCATTCACCGTTACACCGAGGAGAACAATACATCAGATAAAAGAGAAACAGTACTGTTGTAGCCATTAACATATAAGCCGGTTTTATGTTTTGTCAGTTGACGTTTTTGTACAAGTTGGCAGTCTTACAATTTACTGTTACCAATGCGAACAAATCTACTGCAAGTTTGTCATCATCACATTCACTATACAAACAACATTTACTTGGAATGGAATATGTCTAGATTTTCACCATCGCTTCAGTCAAATGTAGGAAAATTTACCGACGAAAAACCTCCATGAATAGTGAGGGCTGATAATAGTGCAACAGATGGGAAGAAAAATCAAAGTGAAAAGAAAACAATTGACCCCCCCCCCCCCCGCAAATGAATTTATGCAAATTTTTCATTCTCTCAAGATAAAAAATAAAAATTATCAACAAAACAGTCAAAACCAGACCATTTGCAAAGCCCCTTAATTCCTCCCCCTTCCCCCTACCCCGGTCAAAAAGCATACTTCTGCCACTGTTAATTAGCCCTAAAAATTTTCAGAGGGACATCAATTCCTTCTGGAAAAAAACAGCAAATACAGAGTTGTGAGTGGGAGCTCACGGATGAATGGGGCGGAGCATGCGTGGCGTTCAGGTGGCGTTGTCTTCCTCTTCGTCCAGATAGTAGTTGAGGGAGATTACGGCACTGATGAAGTCACCAAGCTCCACAAAGTCAGCTGTGATGATGTTAACACCATTCTCACCAGGCCTCTGAGAACGAATCCACTGCATCATGCCAGGTAGAGCCCTGGAAACACACAGAGACATTGGGACGACTTGTTTTTAGGAAAAGAGAGAAAGAAAAAAGTGCCGCATGGTTATTCAGTTTTGTTATGAAGTACTTTGTGTAGTAGGTCATATACATTATGGATGAGAACATGCTATTGAATGATTTGGTCATTTTAAAAAAAATTACATCATAATCTGATGGAGCTCTCAACGGATCATAACAAATGTGAAATATGAATGAGTCAAGTGTGAATTTCCAGCTCCAGTTTTAAAAGCACTGGCATTTATAACAATCACAGATAAACAATTGCAGTGTCATCTTTTTTTAATGTATGCATGGTATGCATGCATACATTATGCATGCATGGTATGCATGCTTTTTTTAATGTATGCACGGTTCTTTTTCACTTTCTTAATTATCTATTTGAATAAATGAGTAAACACCAGTATATAGCGGCAATGGAGATCCACAGGTATGCACAGTTTAGGTGTCTTCTTGCTCTGACACACACTCCCCCTTCAGCTGCCCTAATTAAGGGCTCTGTAATTAGCTGAGTTAAATTTGGTGTGTTGGAGTTAGGAGAGGTCTAAAACATGCAGTACTTTAGGTCTCAATGTGTTGGATTGGGAAACGGCGGATTGCTATGCCACACTGTTAGTGCTAGTTTTATTACCTAACATGCCCAGAATGTGCCAAGCTATCTATCTAAACAGCAGGTCCACCACACCATCCAGAGGATCAGTTTTATAAATGTACAGGAGACATGAGCCGAGAAACCAGAATCACCCTTGTCTGTGGGGAGTTTTTAGTTTAGGAGCAGATCAACAGAGAGAGAGAGAGAGAGAGAGAGAGAGAGAGAGTGTGTGTGTGTGTGTGTGAGCGCTCAGACTCTCATATGTCACAAAACACTTCACTGCTCGGTAAAATGCTCTGAGATGATTCAGCATCTTCAGGGATATTTGCTAATAAGACACTAGCTCTCTGAGCTGAGAATACATTGAGCGCTATCCGTTAACTATGACTACCCTAGCACCTCAATTAATTATCCTATCCCACTCCTGCCACACGGGCACATTGGCTTCAATGATTTAAAAGTGGGGTGTTACAGAGGCCGATAACCGGGCCGCACTGGTGATTAGCAATTACATCCCCTTGTCAAAGATTTCCAGTTGAGTCTGAGAGAGAGAGAGAGAGAGAGAGAGAGAGAGAGAGAGACGGGGGGGGGGGGGGGGGGGGGGGATGGACTGTAAACAGCAGAAGCTAGGACTTAAGCGTAAGAGCAACCAGCAGTAACAGCGGTGATACAGACAGGCAAAGGCCTCTAGACAGGGCTTTAAAAAGCCAGGATGACTCAGGGTGTCGCTCCTACCCCTCAGCTAATGTCCCAGTTACACTGAGCAGAAATAATGCATTAGCTCACCCCTAAATGTTCAGTAATGCTTAGAACCCTCATGATGGAAAAAAAAATCTCAGTTATAGGTGATGAACTACGTGCTATAATCCATAAAATGACATATTTGGGATTAATTAAATAAATAAACACAATTCAACCTCCATGCGTTTAGTTTCAAGAGCATGCCCAGAAAATAGATGGTAACCACTGTCTTTGGTACAAGAACAATATCATCGTCTTAATTCAGCAGGTCTCATTTAATTGAGCCTTTGTCATGGGCGATTGTTTTAGCTAGTGTAAAATCAGCAATCAATATATTTGTAAAAGCACCAGAGGTCATTGATTGATTTTGCATGTATAAAGAATGTTAATGTGAGCAGATTAAATGCTATGAGCTCTGAGGAAATCAGAATAATAGACAAACCATACAGATTCCAAGAAAGTCAATTAGTCTCAAGAGAACTCCTACGCTATACAGTGTGGATTAAATGAATATCACTATTGGCGTCTCTGTATTGTCCATAAAATGGGCCTACAGAACCACTGCTCTTCTTCCTGACTGGAGAGCAAATACATCATGCATATAAATGCGTAAAACTACAAACAAGTCATTTATACTGTATACTTGATTAGGCAGCTCCCCAGTTTTGTTGCCTTTATTTTCAACAAGCACACTAAGAAACAAGCTAGTTTAGAATTCGGGAGACTGGAAGTAATTTGGTTCACATAACAGAGACTGTTCAAATATTTGCTTATACATGGCACTCTGCCCTTTTGATGGGCTACAGCGCTGTTTTCTGAGACTGTTTGATTGCCCCAAGTATTCTTTAGAGGGTAGCTTCTACCATGGTAAAAAAAAGAAAGGAAAAAAAAAAAAGGAATTTAATTGTTTTAATTGTATGCTCTGTGAAACCTAACCCACCTCTCTGTGATGGTCTCTCTCAGACCACTGGCCACGCCCTTCATTACCGTGCTAGCTTTGGGCGTAAGGACCACCTGGGACACGAAGAAGGTGCCCTTACGTCTCCTGTCTGTCACCGAAGCCTGCAGGAACTGGATGAGCTTCTCAGGATCTGTGGTGTTGGCCCAAGGCGCGGGCATCATCTGCCCCGGCCACAGGAAAGGCACCTCCAGGGCCATGGGGTTGTGATAGAAGACCAAAACCTGGTACTCTTTCTCCCAGAGGTACTTCAGACTGACTTCCTGGGCAAATATAACTGGGCAGAGGCGGTCACCGAAGATGGTACGGAGCATCTGGACCAGCTTCTCATGGTGGAGGTTCTGGACACCATAGAAGTGATTAAAGTCCAGGAAGACCACCTCACGGGCGTGGGAGGCCAAGAACGTGCTGATCTGCTCCAGGCCTTCGCGTACGGTGGCGCTAAACAGACCATGAGCAAAGTAAAGCTCGTTGTCGGGATCTCTGGGCTTGGTGGAGATACGCAGGTCAAAGAAGCGGATGCCTGCCTCCAGCTGACTGGTGAAGTTCATGGTTTGAGTGGCTAACCACTTCCTCATCAACTTTTTCGCCACTGTACCAAAGACAGAGACGAAATTCTGCACTGTCTCGGGCTGCTCGGGTCCGACAGGAGAAGCCTCATCAATGTAGAAACTGAAAGAGTCATGAGAACCTGAAAGAGAGAGCAAGAGAGACTTTGTTAGTTTCAACACATCATAAACTGATTTTCTGTGTGCAAGGAAGTGGGAAAACCGCAAGTCATTCTTGTTGTATTCAAACACTTATCCAATCACAATTGCCTTTCTTATGTGCAACGACAGGAAGTAGAAAATCACTGACACACGAGTCTTTGACGACGTCAATAGCTTGCATCCCATCTGCTCAAGAAGAAAAGAAGAGATTCTAGTCTGTGTGTTTCAATTCAATTTTCATTCTCCTGTCACCACTTTTCTCAGCTCTCTACACACAAATCTCTTCAACAGTAAACACGTGGATGATCTGACTATTCTCCTTGGCTTCGCACAGAAACGGTGACAATAATGCAGATGTTGAATTTTCTTTAAAAAAAAAAAAGAAGTACACACTGTACATTTATCTACCAAAGGTAAAAGAACTGGACAGATTTCTGATGCCAAGATGAAATATTCTGCCATACTGCTGTTTTGGCATCAAAAATTTAAGCAATAGTCCACCAAATGGACTGGATTTTTCTCCAAAGCAAGAGATCAACAGAAATAGTATTAAAGAGCATAGCTGCATTTCAAGACATTTTCATCAGAATGTGACTGGCTTTGAATCCGTTTCCTATCTGTTCAATGCCTCAAAAAAAAAATTTCTGTTCTGGTGCAACTTTTATCGATCACATTTCATTCCAAGACTGCCCTGTCAGACATATAAATTGCTTATGCATATGAAATGCCGCTGCATTTCGTGTTAAAAATCTACTTGGTAAGAGATTCCAATTTTGAAGCGGCATCGAAAGCAATATGAAAACGAAATATGCAATGTTAAAGTGTTGTTCAGTCAGTACTTTGAAACTTCATCCAACATCATTGGAAAAACATTTCCGATGATACGTAACGCCACAAGAAAAGAACAAAACATTCCAACATTGTAATTTTGTTTAAAATGCAGTAACATTACAAGCTGACTATTATTAAACAGTACATTTTTAGTTTAATTGCATCACAATGTTCCACCAAACTTCTTAGCTGGTGAGATTTGATCCAATTCAGCAGGGACGTAAGGACAAGATCAGATAAATCTACTATAAAAATGCATCAGAGGTGCCAGGAAAAAGTAAACATTTTTTAATTTGGTGGACTAACCCTCAGAGAGCCACATTGAGCTACAATTTGTTTGTTGAAGTCTTCCATGAGAATAAGAGAGAGAGAGAGAGAGAGAGAGACAGAGACAGAGAAAGAGAGAAACAGTGGCAGACTCATATAAATAGTGTCAGAGCTCCTAGCATTTATGCTGGTGGGTCTGGTACCCAAAGAGATAAGGGGTATCCTGACAGGGTCTTAAAAACAGACTGTCTGGGGGGGTGTAAGCTCTACATGTTTATGTTTATTTTCACCAGATTTGTCTTTGTATGACACAAGAATGACAAATATATGGTTTATTTCATAGGCGATACAGGTGTAATGAATACAGTTACTTGTCCATCACCTCGCCTTGCGTTCATTCTTGAGTTTTTACCAAGAACTGAACAAGTCCTGCTCTATTGTCACTATGGAGCTATAGAAGGAGTTAATTGCATCTCTATTCTAGTCAGCACATCTTTAAAATGAGTGCCGAGAGGCTTTTATATAGGTTTTTTTCTCTCTTTTGAATATGTGCACCCTGGAGTTCTAAGTCAGTTTGCATTCAGCCTTGAGTGGTGACCATCAGTGCTACCCACAGGGCGAACTATTGAACAAATGTGGTTCCTCCAGACTACAGCAACAATCACCTCAACAAGAAAATGATGGGAACGCTGTATGTAGCTTTTAACAAGCCCAGGAGTGGCCCTTAACAACACTACTGCAAAGAAAAAATAAAAGCGAGAGAGAAAGAGAGAGAGAGAGAGAGAGAGAGAGTGAGAGAAAGTGAGATGGAGAGAGAGAGAGAAAGAGAACAAGAAAGAGAATGAGAGAGGGAGGGAGAGAGAGAGAGAGAGAAACTAGACAGGGAAATTGTACATAAGGGTGAAGTCATACAGGTTGCATATGTTGAAGTGAAGAAAAAATGTCAGGTGCTTGGGTCTCTGTAACATTTCAGCAGCAATTACCTGACTCAACTCAAAGAGCCTGTCAACCATCAAATGACTCACAGGACCCCTTTCTAAAGCCAGGGGCTGAACAGGCAATGAGGAAAACATGTAAGCAAGAACACAGGTTTTCATTAAGCTCAGAATACATCTGTCAGATTCAGATGAATGAAATTCATTTCGCAGCTCAAATTTCCTGCTGCTTCCTCTGACAGTCATGATCAGTGGATTTATCAAACAAAATGGAGAAGATTCTGGTCAAATATCTATAATGTGTGTATGGGGTCAGGGAATAGAATATATTATTTATTATGATAAAGCACATTCAGAGGAGCATTCATCATATATAATGTAGGAGATGTTTCTTTACATATATCAAGACTTGAATTTTCATTATAACAAAAGACTCCGCTGATTCTGTTTTGCTATCTATTATCTCCTATCTAGTTTTCTCAATGCACTCATGCATTTCTCCACATTATTATTTTCAAGGGGCCTTGAAGACCTCCATAGAGATGTGGTTTTGTCAAGCATTAAACAGTATGTCACAGTTGCTTTGTTACGCTGTATTTCACTGATTTAGAGGTTTAAATGGGCCTGATATTTGGCAATTAACCTAAGGGTTTTGTAAGTGACCCTCCTGCCCAATGTATGGGCATGTACATGTGTATATATATAAATATACATTCATGATCATAAATTTGGTTCATAAAACCACAATGGTTAATCTATCTATCTATCTATCTATCTATCTATCTATCTATCTATCTATCTATCTATCTATCTATCTATCTATCTATAATGTATTGAAACTGACTACCTGAAGCAACCAACTACCACTGAGTCTCCGTATTGACGTGCAGATATTCAGTGTGTTACATATACCGACAAAAACACCAAATCCCATTAGTTTGTGTGGAGTGGAATGTCATTATGAAAAACAGGACACAGCCAACAACAATTTTATAATGTCAAGTTTGGATCACCTTACTGCTACCCAGAGACGGGTCAGATTAGAACTGATTACTGTATTGTGTATGCCTTTGTGAAGGAAATCATTTACATATTTCTAAATGACAGAGAGTTATGGTATTACAAAAACAATGAAACAGATCTTTTGTTTGTAAGATGTACTGATGACGCAATAGAAGAGAGGATGTTGACATGAAATTAAAAAAAAAAAAAAAAAAAAGCAAAGGAGCCTTCTCTGACATACGAGGCGAATACAGGGAGAAAGATCATGGCCCTTTTTTTTTTTTTAACAAAGGCTTTATATATACATAGCCCTATTTCATGTCTCCTTCAAAAGCATTTATAATCGTAACCCTCATGAATATGCATAAGGACAATCCCATTTATCTCGTGCGACTGGAATGAAGCCAATGCCGTTTGATCAGATTCCTCTTTTGTTTGTATTTTCCTGATGGCTGAAATTTTTGCATATGTTGAAGACCGCTGTACATACAGTGAGCTGATGTTTTGAGGGGAAACTTGAGTTCTAAAGGATGTTTGTTCACCAAAGCTAACAGTCTCTCTGCTCTGTGTAAATTCAAACTTCATTCACTTCCCCCTTTCCCCTATAATCATTTTCATAAACCCTTCTCGCAGATCTGAATTTGTAAAAGGCGGCATTGCCCAATGAAATTTGTGTGTGTTTGCCCCTAAGATGCACTGGTAACTGGCTAATCGGTGCATGAATGTTGTTTGCTTTGTGTCACTTGTAATTTGTTGCTTTAATTCAAAAGAGCCACAAAAACATCCTGTCACGGAGGACCCTTAAAACCAATACTACTAGATTTTTGTGAACACGTCACGCAAAAAAAAAAAAAAAAAGATCAAACGAACACGCCCATCGGCAGGAATCACACAAGTGGGTGGAGCCACCAATGATAGTCTCAAAAGCTCTTTGAAAATTTCTGTTGTTGCAGACTGAGTCGTAATTTAGAACTGAAGCGCTGTGGTCTGCAGGGAAAGAGTAGAGTCTAATCCCCCGTCTCACCTATAGACCATTACCACTGCACAGATCTACACATTTCTACACAGGCAAAGAGTAGAACAACAAATCACTCCAGTTACACCTCCTTTGGTCTTTTTTCATCCTTCTTTCTCTCTGTTTAGCCCCTTTATCTCTCCACCAGCTTTCTTCCTTTACTCTGCTCCCCTGAATAGCTTTGACTCTGTCTCATTCTCGATTCCCTCTCTGAAAGTCGCAATCTGTTCAAGTTTCATGATCATTAGCGACCAATTCAGTTAGGGGTTCTGTGGCCACTAATTATAAAAGAATATAACTTACAGTTGTTTTATGACCATAACATAATAATAATATGTATTTCACTTGTGCATATTGGGCTCTGGGTAAACTTAATAATGTCTGTTGGATGCTGTGAACTCATCTCAGCTGTATTTACTGAGCTTTATTCCCGCTCACTGGTCATAGGGAAATTCAAGAAACTGTGTAATAAGTGAGTTAGGAAATGTATAATAGTAAATGTAATGTTGTTTGTTGAAGCAAAGCCAAGCACTACAGGCAACGTTATACTGGAAAAAAAGAGCAATGATAATTTCTTTTTCATTTCCAGATAAAGTCTCTGAAAAAAAAAAAAGAAAAAAGAAACTTTAGAAACAACTGGGCCGGGCATTTGGCGTATTTCTCTGATAATGTAAGCATTCATAACAGCCCTGAGATTCACATCTCACTGCTCAAGAGTTATACCACAGGGGATCCACCCAAGCATTCACTGTTACAGCAACAAAGAGCAAAAAAAAAAAAAAAAAGAAAAGAAAAAAGGAAAAAAGACATCATTACAGGAAAAAGTGTCTCTTTTCCCCCCAGTGACTTAGCAATTTCATGTTCTGGTCACTTAATCTCTTCCATTTATCTTGTTTATTGAGACATCGGAGGCAGAAAATCCCCTCTATTTGAGCCTGAAGTATGGGATTAATGGCTGAACAATTGGACGAACAGACAGCTGTAATACTTTGAATCTGACAAGAGCTGTGCCAACCCACAGAGGGCTGATGGGAGAACAATTTTTCATTCTGCAAGTGGTCAGCTCGAAGTAACTGAAATCATTTTCTCTCCCCCATAAAAGAGCCCACCCATGCTACGCCTAGGTTTGATGAGTTATTAGATTCCAAAAAAAAATGCGATGTTTATAATAAAATAAAGAGTTCATTCAGAGCACACTATAATGAACCAAAACTTGAGCTTTAGAAAAACAGCAGAAAACATGTCATGACAAGTCTATAATGATCGTTATGTGTGTGCAGTACAGTTTTAACAATGTCTAATTAACTCTAACAGTGTTTATTTTGTCCCGCTGTGACTCTGGGCCAGCATTTACATTCTCAAAGTTAATTTAACTCTGGTGACTAAGTTCAAAGGGTGCTTAGGGGTCTTGTCAGACTAATGTGAAACTGAAAATAGATGTGAGACGTGAAAAAAACAAACACACAAAGAAACAAACAAAAAAAAGCTACGTTTAGTGTGAAAGCTGAGTTTACGTCGTAAATAAAATTCATAATAACCAAGATACTTGTGAGATTTAGTGGCTTCATTTGTATGTATTCACTTTGTTTCTGTGAGCAAAACAAATAACACAGCCAAAGAATATTGTTTGACAACTATTGTGACCCTACACTAATTAAAATATTGGTTTTACACATGGCTTGTGTAAAAACTAAAAGCTTTAATAAATCAAGCCATTAGTACTTTATTGCGTCCCTAATGATGCAATACCTGGATAAAATCGGCACTACACAAGCTTTGCCATTAGAGAATTGGAGGGATTAGTTCTGCAACGGACTATCCACCAAATGTTTCCCTTGAACAAAAAGCAAGCACCCCCCCCCCCCCCCCCCCCGGCTTTTTTTTTTTTGAACATTCTAACAGCCAGTCACTGCATTTCTCAATATCTGAAAGTTCTGGCATATTCCCTTGTGGCTTACAATACAATACATAACATGACTCAAATCCAAGGCTGTTGTCATCTGACAAAAACATGTGTTCCATAGAAACACTGACGAAAACTACAGGGTGTGATCAAGAGGAAATGCTCTGTCCTTCTCTTCAGTAAAAGGAGGAATCTGGGTTGAGGTTCTGACAAAGAGATGATGACCTTAAAAGAAAGTGTTTGAACAGCTCATCGCTGGCGGCATCTAAGCCATAGGGGCACCCATTGTTCTGCAGAGACTCACCCAGCATTTGGACAAAAATCCAAACATATACACAGAGTATTGCAGTATGCGACGGTATATATTGGCCAAAATGCTAAGATACTGATTGCTTGTTTCTAAAAATGGTGCGTTTCCAACGGCTTCAACAGAGCAGCCTGCTTCCTTAATGTTGTACCCCGTGTTAAAAGGCACAGTTTCTGTCTCGACACCTCTGTCTGAACTATTTTTCCCCCAATTTTGAATTTTATCGTTGAAACAAATAGCCGTGCAGTTATTTACACAAACACCTTTCCACATGGTGACTCATTCATTTGGCCTTCCTGTCACTCCTGTTACAGCAACACAATACCCCCCCTTGTTTCAAAGCCTTGTACAGGTCACTGCAGTTAGATCATGAACCCATCAAATCTCCTATTCACCAGAACAGAGTCTGACGTTGGCCCAGTCTCGTGGCGTACAATGAGACTTGTCAGAGAGGGAATGAGGAACAAGCATGGCGAGGAGTCTGCATCTGTTACCCTTAAAGGCCCTACCACCAGTCACACGTCCCTGACAAGTGGAGACGGGGGACACAGGTGTCCGTCAGCAGGCAAACAAATAACAGAGCGCCACTGGACCAACTGGACGACAAAGGGAAGAGTAGAGCAAGATCCTGACCTTGCCTCAGGTCGGCTTTTATTTCAAAGCTGACAATAGTGCTATACTGTTTGCCTCTGTGTATGTGTATGTGTGTGTGTACAGGTATGTGTATCTATGGCTGCTTGCTTCTTGTTTAATGCAGCTTTTTCTCAACAGTTCTTTTTGAATTGTTGAAAAGGTACGCTTAGACGTCTTTAAAAAAAATTGTTATAATTGTTGGGAATTTCAAGGTTAGACATTAAACTAGAGGGAAAAAAAGACGTTTGTTCATGTTCCGGGCTGCTCTAAAGATGATATAATTTCTATGACGCCATTCAAAACAAACAGAAATCAAGATGAAATCAACAAATGCATCTAATCGCATACAGCAGAGCTCCTGATATTTTCTTGGTTTTGACCTCTTGAGATGAAGAGAAATTGGAACCTACCAGGCTCTACGGTGACATTCATAATTACACAGTTCAAGGCCACAGGGACTGAAATTGAGTTCTCAGACAGAGAAGGACTGTGATGATACATCTAGAAGCCAGTGACTGAAGAAATTGGGAGATAAGAACGCGCCAGTACAATCTCCCTGTGTTAGATGTAAAACAACTCAAAGCTGAAGAAACACAGAACACACACTGACAAATCAACTAGGTTTCAGTTTTTTTCCAGATAGATATGAATGGCAAAATGTCTGAAGATGACCAGCACCAGGTTAATAGGTAAGACTGCCAAAAGACAGGAAATGCACTCATAATGTTACTGCCATATGTTTGGACAGACTGTCTTCTGAGAATATTTCATTAAAACAGTAGAAGGTATTGGTTTGTGTGTAATGACCTCACTACATTCTATGATTGTCAAAGTATTCTAGGAACTTCTGCAGACTAGGGCAGAATTATTTTGACATAGTATTTACCTGCTGTGTTCTTATATTTCCGGAAATTTCTCAGAACCTTAATTGGTTACCCGGGACACGAAAATGCACAAAGGCATTTATGACTGAAAATGCACAAATCACAAATGCGCACTGAAATTCAGAGGTTCATGTAATTGGCTAGAATTAAAACTGACCTTTGAAGTTTTTTTCCTTCCTAAAACGTTGACTCACCAATCATGAATAAAACACTTTTTGGCAGACTTAGCTGTAACATAAGGCTTAGCAGCAAGAGGCTACAAAGCAACATGCCACACTCATTAACCTGAGATTTGTGATAAAAAATCCTGGACACACATGAAGGTCTGCACTAACGTCAAGTGGCTAAACCCAACACATCAGGTAGGCAGTGAATAATAATTGTCTGAAGACCAGCTCATTCCCTGGATAGTATAGAAGATTTACAGACCATTAACATCTTCCTTTTGAGGTAGTGACATGGGTAGCTTTTATTTACCCTTATTTACCCATTACACTCTGCATAAGTATAAATTATAAAGAAGCACAACAGAATATAATATATCTTACCACTTTGATCATTATGACAAGTTTGTTTAATTTAAGTGGTACAAAAACAACATAGAAATGAGTTTTGTGTAATGCATTCACCACTTGCTGTTTGTTTGACGCTCATCATGAATTTGATGCCTACTATAATTTTGTTTCTTTGAGAAAAGACATGTACTGGCTTGTGGGCCTGTGTGGGAATAGTGGAGAGTAGTTGCCTCAGCTTTGGGTAAAAATGCTCTCATTTTCACAGGCAGTAGTTCCATTCCCTTTAATCTTTTTGTACATCTGAAAGTGCTGGACAAATGTAAAAATATTTACAACATGATAATAACTTCATGACACTTTCTGATTGGCTCGTTGGCATGTTATTGGGTTTTCTCAAAAACCATCTAGTATATCCAAATCTTCTAGAAAATCCAAGGCTTTGGGAGAAGAGGGCAATTTAGGATTGATCCTGTGATGTCACTTAAAGGTTCAAGCGAGTGAAGCTGCTCGTGTCACTAATCTGACTTCCACGGACCACAACCGTAGTTGCTAAATGTTTTCCCCTGTGATCTGGCAGCCAGTGGGTTTTGACAGCTTAAGTGGAAAAAATCGTGCCCTCTAGTTATGTTACACATAGCACAAGCAGAGAAAATCAATGCCTCAGTGGTTCACAGCATTGGGGTGAGGAAGAGCAGAAGCTTCTACAATTATCTAAGCGAACAGCCAAGGAGGCTAGAAATCTGTTCAAAGTAGAAGACCAGTGATCTAACTGGCTGGTGGTTCAGTTAGAAAGAGGTTCTAATTCTACATTTAAAGTGATTGGGGAGAAGCGCGTCGTCCTCACGGTGTCTCAGGACAGAAAAGATACAACCTCAGAGAAGAAGCACATATCTTTTCCGTGTCTTTCAGAACGGACAGGAAACTTTCTACTGAAAAGTTGGGGAAAAAAAATCTATATTCCCTGAAGTTTTAAGAGATATTTTCATGCGGGTGGCACTCACTTCTGCAGACTGTCTCATATGCTGCACTACGCGCAGCGAAGCATGCGAGGCAGATTCAATTTATGTGAGTCAATGGGACAAACTGCTTCTTCAATGCAACTCTGCTCCCTGCTGGGTTTATCTCCTTGTCATTTATAACCAATGTTTCTCAGGTTCTGCCCGTAAAGATCTACTGGAAAGCGCAATTTATACTTCTGCCCTATTCAACCGATTCAGTTTAACAGCTAATTATCCTTACGGGCAAATCCTTGATTAGTTGAATCAGATCCTTCAATTCTGGGCCGGCATTAAAAACGACATTTCCTTAGGATCTTGGGAGGGGTGTTCCAAATTAATGCTTTAGAAGTCCGGTCCCAGGGACCCATCACACAACACTTTTTTTTTCCAGCGCTTCTGCACCTGATTCATCACAGTAAGGATGTAGAGCTTTGTAAAGTTAAGTCAGACGGGTTGGTATCACGCTTAATCGGAAACTACTGAGGTCTTAAGAATGAGCTCACAGTGAACGGTGTGGAAGTTTGGTGTGTGTGTGTGTGTGTGTGTGTGTGCAGAGCATAGTGACTGTTTTGAAGTTATGAGATGATCCATGGCAGGAGACCGGCTGTGTTTTGTCAAAACTTAACGTCGTTCGCAGTGGCCTGTCCCTGACACGCAATCGGGGAATCAAACTAATTGAGGAATAACGGTCTGATTTGGACATGGCTCGCAGTTAATTAGTCCCTCCACCAAAGGGGTGAAATCAGCGGCACAGCTGCTAATCAGTGGGACTAATCAAAGCCTGGAGTTCTGAAGGCCTGTAAGACTGATTGCTCATGTCCTCTTTCTCTCAGAGACCAAAGCCACGCACCATCTCAACAATGGGCCTCTCCCTGTCTCCTCTCCATCACAAGCAATGTTTTAAATGTTACTAGATGGAAGAAATCAAAATGATAGCTAATCCGGTGATTTTTCATATCCTCACGGTCTTAACAGAGCCATTAAAGGATCGGGTTGGTGTCTGAGAGTACTGAACATGAGCTGCGAAACCTCTACATTCACTCAACACAGTGGATTTCTTCTTAAACCTACCACACTGGTGTATGTCCACATCCTTCAACTTCTGGCTCCCCCAGTGTTTCCATATGTTTGTGCAAGTGTGGTTTATATGACTTACAGGGATGCTACAAATGGTGAATATAAGGTCTTAGCAGTTAAGGCAAACCCATTGTGACGCAGCTGACCTTCAGTTAGTGTTCAGCACCGCCAGCTTGAAACTGTATTGGCCATAACATTATGCATTGTACATTTCTTCATAAATGATGAACAGATATATCATAACATAATGGTTAATGTTGAATAGAGCAACAAAGCAAAGCTGACTGATAAATGGATACGAAGCCATGGCAGAGACATGTTGGTTTCTTCATTCTCTGATTGTATTGAAGGTGACCACTAATGGAAAGCATCAACACAAACATATGGACTTTCAGTCAAAGATTTGGATACTGAAATTGCCAAACATATACCTTCAAGAAAGGGTAACCCTTTCATAACCCTTTCTTCCTGAAAGGCCAATGTGCCACTATGTTAATCTGACACCTAGCAGTCACCTACTAATCAAACCATTAACATAACATGGTGAGAGGTCTCTGTGGTTAATCAGTCTCTTCAGTTACAGTTACAGTCTCTACAGTTAAGCACTGGGATGCAATGAAAACGTATGCACCCATTGGTGCTGCAGGAATTTGCTTGCGCATCGTCAACTACAGTAATTAGTTAGGCTTCCCAGTTAAAAACGCTGGCGATAATGTGTTACCTATAGTAGCCTACCTGCAGTAGAAAAAAAAGTCATCTATCTTAATAGGAATATTACAATGAACTCTCAAATGTAACAGACGACTTCAAAAAGAGTGAAATAATTACTTCTGTGATATAAAACAACTGGAGGCAAAAGAAAGCTGCAATAGACTACTTTCTGCACGAACCCCGAAGCTTCACCTTAAGTGCACAACCACATAGCCGCAGCATGCTGTCAAAACGTTGGGTCTTAATGGATTCCATTTCAGCACTATTTCCGAAATCATTTCCTCACGCCCCTCCCGTTTAACTCCTTTCAGATGCACAGTTAATAACGTCGATAACGTATTAAAGCTTGAATTGTTGAAAGGAAATGTAAGCTACCCATACACACACACACACACATACACACACACACACGCACGCTCGCTCGCACAGATTTCAGATGTTGGCCCTTAAGCAACAAGTGTCATGTTCATTTTACGTCAAATCTGATCCTAAGCTCAAGCGTGTTCAGCGTTAGTGTATTATCACTACCGTAGGCTAAGAAACATTATCAGGAAAAGGGAATTTTAACATGCAACTAACATAGTTGTTTCAGTTAGAGGTTACAAATCTTTAGATTTAATGACCTTACTAATAATATTACTAATCCGTAAACACACCGGGCTGACGGTGACATTAGTTCTATTTAGACTGCGGTGCAGTTATGTTCACATATTTGTGAAACAGACCGAATCCCTCACTAAAATTTGCAAAATGTGTGCGCTCTCTCTGTGAACATCAAACCTTGCCGCTGCAATTAATAACGCAAAAATAGCACTCACCAGGTATAGCCAGGTTGGTGAGGGGAATACTGTGCAGGTTTTCTGGCAAACTTGCCATCCAATCTGCAAAACGGAGATCGTGCCTCCCTTGAGACGAAGCCATGCTGCTGTTCCACCGGTGTTGGTTGCCCGTTCCTGCGTGGAGTGATCTCTCCAAGCTCGCTCCTCTCATTCAACGAGACCGAGCGCGAGTTCACAGAGCGAGCGTTGCCACACCCCCGGGAAGGCGCACACACATATAATAATATCACAACGTTCCGACGTTCTCATTTAAAAATAATAATAATAGTAAGTTAACAGTATCTTTCACCCAATTACTGTTATATCTCTTTTGTTTCCCTTTCTGTGCCTTTTTACTTCTTGGATATGTGTGAAATTAAACCGTGCGCTGGCATGGCGCACATGGATTTGATTAATTCGTTTGATGTCATTCATTAAATACGCGATCACTGTATAACACAGAGCAGTTTTCCCCATAAGGATAACCATTCACCGACGGAGTTACGCTTTATGTTTAAGTGTCGCTGTCCATGGCTGTAGTGCTGATTTTGCAAGGTGATATAAGGCACCAAAAAATCAGTAACGATCAAATCATTAACAAGGAAATCTGTGGAAGCAAGTGTGATGTTCTCCACTTTTAAAATTACATAGACACACAGTGTCTTTCATAAGCCCCTCCCTCCCTCCACATTCCTTTGATGACCTCTACACGTTTCTCTACCTTAAAGTCTGTTTGAAATTAGTTGTAAGTCGATAGTCGGTGTATAAACCTCGGTGATTGGCTTTCCAGTGACACATTCAGGTAAAATAACATATTTGACAAATTAACGTGAAAATGTACTTATACGTGTGCTTTACAATTATCTATGGTAGAACAGGCAACTGCCGTTTGGGAGTTTGTACCTGGCGTAGGTTGACATCGTTTCAGCTACCACATCGCTTGCGCAAAACTTTTCCTTCATTTGCAAGCCGTGCGGTTAGTGATGGGTTTTTTTCGCGTAAACGGCTACCTGGATTATTACTCGTCGGCATTCAACGAATAATTCCATCTGAGAGATCATTAATAAATCTTATTTGTTCAGAATGTACTTGTTGAAGTAAAACTCTAGTTTGGAAAAGTCTGCGAATTTAGACATCATCTGTCCGTTTTGTCTTTTTCTGAACACATCTGTATTGCCATAAATCTCCAAAACAAAACAAAACAAGCACCCCCAAAACATCTATTTCAACGTTATACCGTATACGTTTTTCCGCTTTAATACGCGAATTTTGCCAACTGTAATCCCGACAGCACAGTACTGAAAAATACTCGTTTTTTTTGTGGAATTAGAGACTGGGCGTGTACTTTCAGGGCGATTGATTCCGTATGGCTACTACAACAAAGACTGGCGGATTAATCTTAATTTGCTTCCCCTTCAATGGCCCATTAAATAGATAAATAAGCAGACACAGTACTTCCGCCTCAGATGACACAAAACTTTATTGCTTTGTACAAATGGTGAGAAGACAGTTGGAGTACAAAATTTAAGGCCTCAGTATTGAGAAAACATTGATGGATTTGACATAAAAAAAAAAAAACCAAAAAACAAAAAAACCCCCAAAGCAAAACAAGAGAGAAACCTGAGCAAGCTTGCTTTCAGATAGATAATGACATTACAATCCAAATTCTGCTCGACCTGGCTGAATTGTATTTCCATGTGTTCTGTAACATGTAACAACGCTATGTCCATTTGTTTCAAAACACTTAGGTTTTTTGGCCATATAACCACCATAATCTGACCATATAACCAACAGATCTCATTGCTGTGACCCATAGTAATGCTTTGTATTCCATTCACATCTTATTTAAAACTATACAACCTGAGGGTTCTTAAGCATGCATTTCATTTTCATTCAGTATGTTAATTCAATAGACGGAAACAGTACCCACTACTCACTAAGATCATGTGGTTCACGTCATATTTAGAGAACACAGAGCCCTCTCCTGACTGGATGTATATACACTTAAACAGGATAAAACAGGTCATTCTGCCTGCTGTATTAGTCAGCCATTAATGGAGATATTCCACTTGAAGAATTGTCTGTAATCATGATACGGCCCAGCCTTTGCAGTCAGTAGTAACTTCTTCTCGATGTTTAAATCTGCTGCATTGGTTTTAAATCAGGAGAAACCTGTTAAAAAAAAAAGAGGAATAATTGAATTTAAGTAACGAATGCTCAAGTCTGACATACATCATTGGATTGACATCGTCAGATTCACAGGCAAGTTAACGAAGAAAGTAGCGGCATGCCTGTACTGATGTAACGGATGTTTCCTGTTTTCATGAAATTTAGAAATCCTCGCGCAGCAAAGCTCAGGATGGTACACATCTCACAAGCGTTACCAGATTTAGTCAGCCATTATCTACTGTTCCCATCGTGCATCAGTACGTCTCACCTCAAAGTCTG
The DNA here is from genome assembly GCF_902362185.1 of Chanos chanos. NCBI lineage: Eukaryota > Metazoa > Chordata > Actinopteri > Gonorynchiformes > Chanidae > Chanos > Chanos chanos. Next base: position 49,955,642 of record NC_044495.1, read on the forward strand.
TGCCCGTGCATTTCTTTATGTCATCTGGTGTAAGCCCCTCCCATATTTCGATCAGAGTCAAGCCTTTGCTCTTGTCCACATCAAAAACAGCCTGAGAAAAGGGGAGGTGAGAGGAAAAGAGGGGTAGAAATAGAGAGAGAGAGAGAGAAAAAGAGAGAATGTTCATCTAACAGCTTTTAGCCAACGTGTAATCTGGTATACGGAGGGTCGTGTCACATGCTCTGACTAGTCCTGCAGCGATACCGTTATCCACCCAGCCCAGTGCTGCATGGTGTATGAGCGTACCATTTATCGAGATATCTCAAACGAAGAGATATTTTTTCTGCAGTTTAGCTGCAAACCTGCCTCTAGGTCAGTCATACATGTTACAGTGATGAGTAAAAACATTTTCCTCATGTTTTATTACTAATGAGAGCTGCAGCCATCAGAGGTGACGCTAAAGGGACCTCTATACTGGAAATCTTCCAACTGAACACCGCTCCAAATCATCAAAAGCGCAATTAACGCGGCACATCTTCAAACCACGAGTGTCCCAAAAAAGCAATAAACAAACATATCACAACAACAGCCAACAGGGCAAAGAGAGGCATTCCGGGGACTTCACAAAACAACAACAACAACATCAACATGGTTTTGAAATTGGGTAAAGGACGCCATTGAAAAGAAAACCCTTATGAGGACAGCAGCTCTCTCCCACTGGGCCCCGGCTTCCCTTATCACCTCCGGTTCCAAATCATATTACGCTCCTCTAATTCGAGAAATACGCCTCAATTTCTTTTCCTGACATCAGAGGGTGGCAATAGCATTCTGTGCACAGGGTGACACAGGCATTTTGGACAGGTTAACCTGGTATTGTTTTAAAAACACAAATTAGAAGGTTTTTTTTTTTTTTTTTAGTTTTTCATTTAATTTAGCCTCCTCTCACAAAAAGGCACCCCCCCCCCCCCCCAAAGTTGACGGCAAAGGTTGCATGGTAACAAGACACAGACGCCGAGAGCTGCTTTTATGAGAACATTTAAATAGCTCTCAATGAATGGGATTAGACCAACAATATAAAAAAAAAAATAAACAGCCTATTAAGAAAGCAAGCACGTTAATATCCTCTGTCATTAAGAAATATGCATGATGCCATTTCATAAAACATGGAAGAACACCTTTTCATGACATTATTTACCAAAGCGGTAAATTCATTTTGACTTCTGCTTTTTTAAAATGCTCACTGGCTTTGAGAACGACAATTTCTAACTAAAAAGGAAAAAAAAAAAAAAAAAAGCTAGTTGTTTAAGTCTGGACTGTAGTCTGTATATTCTCGGTTGCCGTAGAGAAAATGAATGATCTCTCGTCGACATGCTGTGGTAAGGTGCTATCTCAGAATTGAACTCGGTCTGCTGTCACCTTCCCAAGTCCTCCGCGTCCTGAGCAGCGCTAACGAATGGTTTACCTGCAGTCTGTCTCTGTCACCGATGTCTAGCAGCAGGGGAGTCTGGTGCAGACAGCTATCGATCTAGCTTTTGACTGACACAGACCTGCAGCCCCTCACCCTCCCCTCTTTTTTTTTTTTTTTCCTTCTTTTTTTTTTTTTCCTTTTTCCCTATACCAGCATCCAATTACGGGCTGATCTGCCTGCGTGTAGACCGAAGGACAGACGCCATACCAGACGTGGCTTTAATCTAGCTGTCATAATTTAGACGGGCACGCTTCGACCGCGACAGTCCAAATAAATGGGTTTACCATCAACACCTACAGCAGCAAAAAGCCCCCACCCCCCTCATTCTACTGTTACCTTACGTAGGTACACACAGAGATGGGGCACTAATGGGAATTTGATTGGCAAGGCATAGAAGACCGATGAAACAATCAAATTAAAGCCTGGAAGGTATTGATTAGATCAAATCTCCTCCTGGCTAGAGTTTGTACTTTCCAGAGTCACACGTATTGTTGTAACTGACTGCACTGAATAAGCCTTTTACATGGGAGGGGGCGGGGTGGCTTGCTGTATATAGCTGATGGACAGTATGTACAGCCATTTGAAAGTATCTCAACAGACAGCAGAATCATGCCATTATAAGACAGTCTTTACCGAAACAGAGCTTTCTGAGGGGACTTATCCCTTATGAAAACTATAAAAAATTAGATCATCAAATCCAAAAGGTGACATGAACCACTGCTGATGTATAGATCTATTTGACCTTCTGCGGCTATGTAATTACTTTGTTGGTATAATTTTTGCAACACATTACTCAGGGAGATCAATATTTACCCGTGTTTTCATAGTCCGCACTTTGAAATCCGGTTAGTACATCTGTATGTGACCTTTATTGTCACACTAAGCTAAAAACAGCTTTACAACTTGTGTCCAAATGTAAAACGCTTGGCTAAGTCTTCCATCAAGTGAGAACAAATGAAAATCTACAAGAACTGACAAGATGCACCTACGACTGGAAAAACAGGTCTTGTTTTTTGGGGGGGGGGGGGTTTATTTACACTCATCTTACATTTTAAAAATCGTCTATTTGGAAATTCACCCTCAACGCAGCCACCAACATTAATTACCACGAAAAATCAATGCCCGTTCCGGTGTTTTTTGGTTCAAAATCCGAGCGTTTGATCAAAAAGCTGTCCGAGGTACTGACAAGTTGCTGAGGGAGGGGTTATACGTCAGAAACGGTTAATTTCCTCTTTAATGCATTAGATTAGGCGGTAAGTAATGAAATAATCAGTGCCATAAGACCCAGACAGAGAGTGTCTGGACTGGCCAGGCTGCATTCTGGTTAGATGGAGCAGCGGGGTGGAAAGGCCAGGGGCGGCTCCGCGCAAGGTGGCGGGAGTGCTGCTGAAGAGCTCTAACCTTTATAAATGTTGACAGAATCATTTCACTGGAAATCACGTCGCGCCATTGTTGTGAGACCCAACAGAGCGTTCGACAAAAAGAAAAAAAAGAAAGAAAAAAACAGGGGGAAAAAAATAGGCGGGGGGTGGGGTGGGTTGGGGCGACATGGGTAGGTGGGAACAATACACCGTCTGGCCAGACAGGGGACAGAAAGAGTCTGGTCAAAGGACAAGCTTGTTCCACTGCAGGCGCTAAACGTGAAAATAATGAAGGAAAAAAAGACATCCAACTCCAGCCAGCTGAGAAGCTGAGAGAACCCAGAACGAGTCCCGAAGTCACTGTGAAACGAGCCAAACAGCCCGCAGATCACAGGACGGGATAAGTAAAAACAAAACGTCTCAAAGTCGCTCATTGTAGTCTTTGGTTAGCCAAATACACCAAGAAGAAGGTAAAAGGCACAACTCTTGCTGGTTTTACTGCCGCTCACTGTTGACCAATTAATCACTTGTGGCCGTGAAGCTAACGGTAGCACTTTTTAAAGTAACGGGAAAGAATGTTTTTCGGCAGCAGTTCCAAGTGTTCCACTTCATGCCTAAAGCCTAACTACCGCAGGCGAACCAGCCGGAGTTTGATACATGTGATCACAATGAGCCAGGCTATAGCATCCCTTGACTCTGTGTATTACATGCAGCGGTGTTGACTAGAACACGGGCCATGTGGTCCGCGGAGGCTAATGTCATTAAGGAAACATTCTCATAACAGAGGCTCCGCCTTTGTGAGAGTAAAGTCAATATTTTAATATGGCTGCTGAGATCTGGAGATTCGATTACGGTTAGCCGAATAATGACATTTCCATTTTCCGCCGTCCATGCGCGGCATCATGGCAATTTATCAGCTTCCCCCTGCGATTTTAGCTTTTCTACGTCTCTGAAAATTCATTCAAAAAAACGAGAAAAAAACCATGCGCTACGGAACACGGCGCTATTCCTGTAAGCACAGTAGAATAATTCCTTGCAAGTCTAATTACTCTCTGTTGGTCTTTTTTGTCTTATGAATGGTCGGCTGCCGTTGGTATCTGAATAGTGAGAGAGGTAAAGGCTGGAATAGCATGAAATTGTACTGGAGAGGACTGTGAAAAAGTCAGATTTGCTGTTATTTGTAAAGAGCAAGCTTGTAAGGGAGGTTCAAAAAAGGGAAAGTCAATGAGAAATCAAAGCGCTACATAATGCATGGGTCAATCCCACCTTCTCTGTGATGATGCGATCCACACACTGTTTGCCTGTCAGGGGAAGGTTGCACTTGTCCAGAATCTTGTGTTTGCCTCCCTAGGAAACAGCAAAGAACACAGAGCAAACTCTCATGAATACAAAACAAACAAACAAACAAACAAACAAACAACAACAAATGTGTTAAGACTGTATACACAGAGGTCGGTGAGGTTAAAATTTACAAACAAATTAACATTTGCACATACGTATTTAAATTTTCTCAGTTAACGTTTAGAGATTACACATGAAAATGTACTTTCAGATACGTTTTCTGCAGCTCGGAATTCAGAAATTCAGGTCTACAGGAACTAAGAATAATTCTAGCCATTAACTGTCTGCCCCATTTTATCATAGAACAATTACGGTATGGAAAAACATGACCAGACATGGTCTAAATGCTGGATAATCCAGTCTGACCATTGCTAAAGGGTTCTGCAAAACACACACACACACCAAAACCCCCTGCCATAAAGGTCTATTTCTCTGCTTGCACTCCATTCAAACAGCAGAGCGGCTGGGACATCAATGGTCAGAGAAAAAGAATAGGGTTTCCAATCGGGTTCAATTTGTGGTGTGACCCGAGCTCGGGTCCTCGGGGTCCGTGGCAACGGGCATCTGGTACCTGTAACCACTTAGCTGTTACCCCGTCCGCAGGAAGATCTCAAAACAGGACTGACAACCCAGCACCCACATGCCCCTGGCCTCAGCAGCTCTGTGGAGCACAGCAGCCCTGGGGATGGTGAGGGAGGTTGGGGGGGGTGGGGGTGGGGGCTGACAGCTGTGACTGGATTTCTCCCATCTTACCCTGCCTCACCTCGCATAGCTTGCACTGCGGCTGAGCGGTGAGCTACTAGAGAAGTAACTTGTGTACGAAATTACAGCACGAAATGAAACCAACACGAAATATGCGAGATACACAATGGAGTCTTTCATCTTCTTTACAAATAAACAAACAAAATAAATGAATACAATAGTCAAATATTACAGCCATAGTATTTGCGGTACAGTCTCAAGCGCTTTGCAGCTGATGTTTACATCATGTTCACAATGTTTACACGAGTCAGATTCACGCCACTGAAAATCAGTTTCACTGACTGATAAATCTTCTCGTAGTATACAACTAGACACACAATATTTTTCTGCTGTGTGCCCTGTGTGGTTTTAGTGGGATCAAAATGTCACCGTGTTCGTCATCTAATTGAGGGAAACAAACACCAATCTCAATGACATTTTCACACTGAGCCTCGAGCGCTGCATCCCAAAAACAATTCAGAAAACACAAGTCAAATTTGATTGTATTGATCATAATCTAAATATTCCGTTCTGCCTGACAGAACCTCTGCACAAATACGTGAGTGGTACCACTTGCATTGGAGCTGGCGAAATCAGGGTGAACCTTTCATATTTAATGACCCCTATCAGAGGTTACAACATGCACGAATGCTTCTGTGGCATTTTATCAGTATGACATCACCATCCTTGGTAAAGCCAATAAGCATGGCATTTAAAAATGCGGAGGGGGACAGAGGTTGCAATCTGTAGCATCTTGATACTGTTGAAGAGTGAAGCATTTACTGTGAACAGTTACAGTGCCAAACTCAGTCTACATTATTGACTTTATTTTTAAATTAATCTAGAATAAATAAACTAAATCAGTGAAAGAGACTGATGGCGTTGAGACTTCGAGTTAGAGAGAGAGTGTGTGTGTGTGTGTGTGAGTGAGAGAGAGTGTGTGTGATTGTGTGATTGTGTGTGTGTGTGTGTCTGCGTGTGAGAGAGAGAGAGAAGAGAAATTACACTGACACTTCTGCCATGTGCAGAAGATATGTGCGACTGAATGACTGTAGCTGAAGCTTGTGAGAAACTACTCATTTGGAAGACATCACTTAAGAATCTTTATATACAAAGCCTGTAAATGCAAACAGTCCATCTATCATTTTAATTTCAAATTATACATTCAAATTAGAAAGGATTAGGGCTTGTGCTTCAATACTTCAGTCGCCCTGTCTTTCTCATTCCTCTCTCTCTCTCTCTCTCTCACACACACACACACACACACACACACACACACACACACACACACACACACACACACAGAGCTGTTTATGTACCTTTGCAGAATGCTCCATTGTAACCACCACCTTGGTTCCTGCACTGGCCACTAAGTCCATGGCTCCACCCATGCCTTTCACCATTTTGCCCTGTGAACGGGGACACAAATAAACTCATTTCCAGATCAAAGATATGCATTCTCTCACACACACACACATATACACAAACTGGTGGTTATGGTTAGACCAAGGCAGGCTCAGTATGTATTTTTTCTAGCTACCAGTATGTGTCTTGCTTTTTGTAATTTCAGCACATTTCCATTCAGTTATTCATCATTTTTGTCTGATAGAGCATTTTGTATATGCAACACTAAGCCCCCTGACTGTTAAAGTCAAAGATGAGATTAGATACACAGTGTCTTTTCAGTCATGCTGTGAAATTCAGTAGTCATGAAGTACAATTTGTTAACCGAACTTCTTGCGCACAATCCATTTCTTCCACAAACAAAATCAACCAAAACAAACCCTGATAACAGCAGTTGCTCAAACGGCAGAGACTAAAAACATTACACTGTAACCCCAACTGATTCCCAGGGCTGAAACCTTCAGTCAATCATGTTTTATTTCCTTTGAGTACAAGAGAGTCAATACACATTTGCATCGCTGTTGGAATTTTAGGGGATCTGAGAACTCAGTCTTATTTGTTTTGGACGGGAGCCTGAGAGGGCACTGTTGCTAGGAAACGGTAAACCTGAATACCTGTGGCTAGAGTCACTTAACAAAAAGGTCTTTTTTTTCCCACTAACACTGATTTTGCTATTCTGTAGATGCTTAAATACACACAGACACACACACACAGACACGGACACACACAGACATACACAGACACACACACAGATGCAGTCACCCCAGAGAGAGGGAAAGAGAGAGAGAGAGCAGAGCGGAGACAGATCAACACACACACACGCGCACACACACACACACACACACTCATAAACAAGTGTTAGCTTTTCACCCAGCTACTGAGCCTGTGTCTCGCAGCGCGGAACAAGAAAGTGACATTATTTTTGGGTCCTTTCACACTCAAGCCACATTTCAACATTTCTCCAACCAGTCTTCCTTCCCTCCTCAAAAGAAATGAATTCTAGCACGGAGCATAACCAGGGCCATAGCGTCATTAGGTTTTTCAAAATGACGTTAACCCAGGCGTCTCCAGCGCTTCGGTCCCCCCCCCGTAGTTCTATTTAATGGGGACTGTAGAACTCTCTGCCTGTTTTATTATCAGAGAAAATCCATCTCTTCCCTGCTGCTGCACTGCTCACTGTGACTGCTCGCAACAGAGCCAGTGTGCCCCCCCCCCCCCTCCCCGTCTTATTGACCGAGGCCATAAATTTCAAGCCTGAACCATGCCATGGGCGAATTTGAGTTGTCCTTTTTTTGTGTGTGTGTTAATTCACGTCAATACACATTCAACAAAGAAACAACAAGCATTTCAGCAAGAAGCAGCAGAGAAATGGATGCTTAAACACACACACACACACACACACAAATGTATTATGGTTGTAGATCCCTCACAGTTTGTGATCTTTGCATTTGGATTTTAATTTTTAATCTCCGAAATCTTCCTGAGCCTCCAAAAAGGTTACATACATTGACATAGGCTAGTGTATTGCAATCTCATTAAGACTTATTATTGGTCTGGTGAAATTCTGATGCAATCACTGGTTTATGGACTTCCATGTTCACCATTTTCAGCAGTGTGAACATTAAACTGTACTTTTAAGAGCCTTCAAAGCTGTCTATTTGTAGCCAAGCTCCGCTTTCTATTCAATTAGTCTAAAATGAAATCTTGCCAAAGGGCAGAATACTGTACAAGTATACTTTAATAAATTTTTGATTGTGTTTTATTTTTTTTCTTCCTTTCTTCATTATATGGCTGAAAACTCAAAGTGACAAATGCTAACCCAGCAAAGTGGAGGGCTAGGGATCATAACACAGCAAAGTCACTGAAAATTTGCAATGTAGTTAAACAGAGACATCAAAGCACACATCAGTTAATATCTGTCTTTCCCTGTTTTATTAAAGGTGCTCAAGTGACATGTGTAGACTCACACATTTAAAGAGAAACCATTATGGAGACTGCAGATGGGGTGCCCTGACTTTTGGCTTGCTCAAAAAGAAGGCTAAGGGAGAGGGAAAACAAAAAACAAAACAAAACAAAAAAAACAAAACAAAACACAAAAACCTGCAAGTTTCGTTGTCATGGAAACTCCCCATAGCAATCTGGTGTCAACAAACAAGTGTTTCCTACACTTTCAGCGATTTTTTTTTTTTCCTTTTGTCAGCTTCGGCTTCCATCCATTCTTCCTCGAGTTCTTTGCTTGCCAAAACAAACAGTGTGTTTCATCCTGTGGAAAAGCTAAGTGAGGCTTCTTTGCTACCGCTTCCAAGAAAACACCATTGAGGAATAAAAGAAAAGAGACACACAAAGTTTTGGCTAGCAGTAGGATGATTACCAAAAACTGCACACAAATAGACTAAACAGTTCTCTGAACACGGATGAATACTATCCATGTTGCTCTGTTATCTACGCTCATCATAGTATCAAAGTCAGTTTCCGTAAGATCCAGCAAAAAGTCAGTGATAAAGTTAAGTACTTGAGTAACAACTCAACTGGTCAGAGGGGCCTATTCCAGAAAATTAATAATAATGCACAATAAACAAATTAACTGAAAACTTGAGCATAGAATATGTAAGTCAAGTTAAGGACAAGTTAGTTTACAAATATCCCCTATCTGTAACATGACTTAAGATAGTCCAAGTTGAAATAAATGTGCACGATATTACTCTCCAAAATAACAAATGCAGACATAGAGAGGAACACAGGTACTCCTGAACTTCAGTAGCTGTTTAAAGTGGAGTGTGATTTAAGAGTCTCCTGGTGAGGGGGGGGGGGGGTTTGGGGGGGGGGTCAAGCGCTGACCAACCCAAGCCTCAGCTTTTGTTTCCCCGTTGTTTTAAGTGGTGAACGTGGGTGTGGGGACATCCACATAAGCGAGACTCTTCCATCCAATTCAATTTGTACTTGACCCCTTGACTGTACAGTGGAGAGCAAGATTAGAAATGGTCCAACAATGGCCTGACTGGCATCTCTGAGGCCCAACATATTTCTGCAGTACTTTGATTACATTTTAAAAGATCCGTCTCTCTTGACAGAGTGTGAAAAACGACCTCACTCACTCTGCTCCCTCCTCATCTCACTCAGATAAAAATCACTGCATTTTAATACACGGCTCATCGTCACCATCATCAGCTTATAGATTGAAATGCAAACCGTATTAGCAGAATCAAAGAGACGATAACACCCTTGTTCTTTGGGGTTTTATTTTTATTTTATTTTTTTGAAGCTGAAGACACGGGCGCCATCTTTTATCTTTCTGCCGCTGCGCGTTTCTGTGGATTTTTTTTTTCATAATTTTCTGATGAAGATATCGAAGGGGTATTAAAAATGTTAATGCGCATGCCCAAAACGTGACCTCTCTCTCTCTCTCTCTCACACACACACACACACACACACACACACACACACACACACACACACTCCCAAAAGACTGAATACAAAACGCTAGGGTCGAGAAAGCTTGTTTAGTTCCCACATCCTACACCGTCTTCCTACGCATTTCAATACTCTGTAAACTATTCCACCAAGAGGGGGAAAAACTCCTCGCCAACACCGCAAAAACCATTTATTCCCCCAGAGGCAAAAGCGAGTTAAAATAATCCATGCGTGACTTCATATGGCTGTTCTTAAGCAAAATTGATAAAGTGAGGCTAATGACAGTTCATTTCAAACGGTTTGTCTCCACATTGCCTCTCCAATACGATTTATTTGATGTGACATGTTCAAGTCAGGTTCAATCTTGCTGAAGTAGAAAGCCGTTATCAGCAAACCAGCAGATGGAAAAAAGGCGTCCACTGAAAGTCCCTTGTTTCTTTCAAGTGAGATGTGATTTGGAACATGAAGAGCACGTGGTTTTGAGGCTGAACGTCTATGCAATGTGCTCTCTCTCTCTCTCTCTCTCTCTGTCTTCACTCTCTCCTATGGGGTGGTCGAGTAGCCAGGAGTAATTGGGGGATTATTGTAATTACTCTGCCAAGCTTGTCTGCTTCATTAAGAGTTTAAAGGCTAACGCAGGGGGAATGTTGCAATCTGGACCATAGCACAAATAGCAAAGAGCTTCATGAAGAATGCTTCAATTTGTTTTTCCTAAATGGACCCCCCCCCCCCCCCCCCCCCCGACATCCAAGACGGAAGCAAACGTTCAAATGGTAATTAACTGTCTGTTCTCCGGTGTCACATTGAGTTTACTGTCAAAAAAAAAGTAGCCTAATATGAATAATGTAAATGAGACGCATAACTATACGTGGGACTGTAGGACTAGGTCTAACCATAACACACCTGAGTCTAGTCTTTTGAGGCTCGTCAGGACTTTGACTAGCTGATTCATGGGTGTTTATGTAAGGCTGAGTCACACTCTCGCAGGACCAGTGGCTGGCCGAGGCTGTCGACTGTCTATGCCTGCATTAGGTATCTTATGCCATATCACCACAGAAGAAAAGATAGGCAACATTTACACAAAAAAAAAAAAAACACAACAACAACAAAAAAAGTGAGCATCACATTGAGTGACAGATAGTGAGGAGTAACCTTCACCAAACTCAATAAGCAAGAAGCAGGGAGGCCAGGAGCCTGTGAGGCATCCGTCAGTGACACCCAGAGGCCCTGGAGGGCTATAAATAACCCAGCTGAATGTCTGCGGCAGACTAGCTCTCTCCCTATCTGCAGCCCTACGAACTGACAGGGAGGGGTGAGGGGGGTAGGGGGTGGGCGAGGGGCTGACTAGGCGCCAGGGATGAGACTGAGCAGACAGGCTTTGTCCCTCATTAATGTTCAGAGCCCTCAGAGACGAAGAGAAGGAGAGTGTAAGGGAGCCACAGATACATCTCAATTTGATCTGCGTTTGTGTTTACATTTAAGCTCTTACGATACGCGTCCATGTCTCTGTCCATGAACGGGTTAAGTCTCGCATTCATAGCTCTGACTATGAATAGGGTTAGACCGGCTTCCATAGCTCTGGTTATGAATAGATTTAGACTGGCATCCATACTGGCATCCATTAGTTAACTGACTATGAATACACCCAGACAGGCAATGAGTGAAGTGAAGAAGTGTAAGCCACACAAGCAGGTAGCATGTACTCAGGGCCATAGCCACCGAACTGCTACGAGAGAGAATTTCCCAGTTTGATACTAACAAGTTGGACCCATGTGATTAATATAGTGCCACTGACTGTGATTAATGGACGTAGTGGGACTCAGTTCCATTATTTCAAGTTTAAACAGCACATTCGAGCAATTAACTTAACTCTGTGGCTGTACTGAGGGGATCTCTGTATAAATGAAATCCCTTAGTGAGTTTTTCCACTGTGATTACCCGAGCGATTATTGTTTTGTCGCCACCCCCCCCCCCCTCCTCTCCCACCCCCATTTCAATGACACATTCACAGCTCACATCCATGAGAAAACTCAACAACCTTCAAATGAGAACATTCGACTGCTTCTATATTTATTATCAACACTGCATGCCGTCATTTACATAAATTAATTCCAATTTCACGCTACGCTGCAATCTTTAGATTTGGAAAGATTCTAACAAACGAGGGAGAACGTGTAATTTTTGGTTCAGCGTCTCTCTGTTTCGTTGAAGTAAAGAGGGAAAACAACCTAAGTGCAGGAAGTTAGAGTCCACCTGTTCGACAGCATATTACTACGTATTACATTACAATTCGTTCCAGTACAGATTAAGTGTAAATCCTGGATTCTGGACAAGGTGCTCATGAATTTTGCTATAGCAGTGGGCAAACATTGGTCTCTGTACATTTTTTAACACAAGCATACGTTGTAATCTCCAGTCCGTGGAGGTAGCGTGGCGCTGAGGTGTGTGACAGGGAGATAGAGTTTGACCTCATTAATCACACCAGTTTCACACCAGATTCAGCTTGTGTTCAACTGCTCTACTCTTTCCGGCGGGTTAGCTAATAATGTGTTGACACAATGGCTCACTTACCGGAATCATCCAGTTGGCCAGATCTCCGTGCTTGGACACCTGCATCGCACCCAGCATTGTGAGGTTAATGTGGCCACTGGGAGACAAGAGAAAGTGCAGACACAAACCTTCAGGACGTGCACAGATCTAATAAAGCGCTGTTTCATAATCCCATCCTTATTAAAACAGACCTAAAAAAGGAGAACCTGGTCTCATAGTGCGGAGCACGGTAATAAACTGCCAGCCATTAACGTGACGGGTCACGTGGGTTGGATTCGGAGACCTTGCGATAAAAACGGAGTTGTGTCTAACCACCACGCTCTGACGAGAGGATCTTCAAAAGTCAGGAAAATGAAACCAAAAAACATTACGTTGGAAACAACAAGCCCGTGCAACAGTTTCTGAATAAGGTGGGCATTCAACGATGAAGAATTTTTGGCATTGAGAGCACTGAACTCTTGGAGCGTAAGTGTTAATGGGCCTAAAGAAGCCCTCTGGTTGGGTAGGGGGTTGACAGAACCAAGTTCTTCATAGAAGGGTGTGGTCATGAATCCTTTGCTGTCAAAAGTAAAGTTAAGATTCTCCGAAACCTCCAAGAAACTACTGGCTACGTTCCCATTGCCACTGTGCAATTACAGTGTGAATTTATGGTCACTACTGAATTTTCAGAAGATGAGCACACAGGAATTATATAGAGAAGGTGGGTGGGCAATGAATCAACCACCCAGGCAAAATCAATAACGTCCATAAAATATCGACGAAAAGACGTCATTAAATAAACATTCAGCGTTATGCAAATTGAAAAAAATCTGCATGGCCACAGAGACTGATGGTGATTTTCAAAAGAATACGTCCAGCGTGATGGATAGCGCGAACAGTATTTCTACGTTATGCTAACCGAGCAGGCAGGTTTTCAGCGCCGTCATCTCAGAGGCTGACGACCAGCAGCCCGTGTCTGAACGTTGCCGCAGGAGAGACTTCAATAAATCTCGTCTCTTCTCTGGTTCAACTCCCCTCCTGGCTGCTTGGTCTCATGGGGGCAAATTGCATTCTCCAAAGTTAGGTTACTCCTTTACCCTTCCATCCCCCCCCCCCCCCCCCGCCCCTCCACTCCTCTCCTAAAACAGACAAATCACCCTCTGTCTGCTCGTTTCGCCCCACTGAGCAGGACGCTGGAACTCCAATTAAAAAGCCCACCTGTTCTGACAGCGTCGGAAATGTCAAGTGATAAAGCCAGAGGCACGAGCGTGATGGCGACTCTCTTTTTTGCAATACAGTCAACCTTTCACCGTTACTTTCAACAATAATATTCCGCTACAAATAAAATTCCCCAAACCAAAAGAAAGAAAGAAAGAAAGAAAGAAAGAAAGAAAGAAGCACATCTCAATAAGATTTTGTTTTTTTAAAAAAAGGTGACAATTTTCTTTCCTTCTCTCCTCAAGGTTACACAGCTGACATCCTGTTGAGTCTGCAGATCAGTCTACACTGTGTTGAATGCATCACTCTGATGACTGAGAGCCAATGCAAGGTGACTGGTCAAATCAAGCATTACTTGCGTGTTGAGCTCTTTGATCAAGACTAATGATGTGAGCTTGATATAACATCACTCTGCCTGGTATTAAAAAATAAAACACATCTTCTCACCATTAAAAATGAATGGTGTTTATTCATTAGTTGATAAACTGTTTAACAGTTTTTGCATTAAAAAAAAACAAAGACCATTACAGTGACAAATCGTACCATAGTGCATTTGACTTACCCTCTGATCATAGCAAAGGAATCATCACTGGAGAAGTAGGAAGCCGCAGGAAGAACAGTAACTGTCTCTTTGCCTGAAAGGGCACAGTTAAAATGACCATCACATTTCAACATAACTAAGCCTGTATGGAAGTTATGTAGGGAATTATTAATGTATTCAGACTAAAAAATACTAATCAAAACTGGTCTTACCAGCATTGATGAGGTCTGCATCCACTTCATCCTCTGTGGGGTAAGGACCCTAACAGTCACATTGGGTACAAAAAAAAAAGAAACAAAAAAACGTCAACGTGTTTTGGTAACGAAAGCTTCATTAGATAGAATTGTTTGTTTGGGCCTCTGTCCCCCTCGGAGCAAATGTCCATAGTACAGGTATTTGCAATGTCATCCTTCAGAATCATACATAAAGCTCAAATATAACTGCTATAATTTCAAATTATGTCCTGCATAATCAGCACAATGGGTAGGCCCAGAAAAAAACAGAGATACACACCATGCCGGCTTTTACCATCCACATACAGATGCGTGCTTTCTTTTAAAATGTAAGCATTTTAAAGAACAAGGTCAATGACAACTTCATTGTCTAACTTCTCACAATGTTATGGCAAACAGACCTGTGAGACGTGCATGAGACTACAACAGTAACCTAACAGAAATCCATCAACTACTAAAATTCATGCAGAACAGGGGGAAAAAAAAACATCTCCAGAAAACTTTTGATGGCATTCATCTCAACTTTCAAATACCCAAAACTGAAGAGACACCCAAAAAACCAATTTGGAGATTTCACTTTTTTTTTGTTTTTTTTTTTTTGGGGGAGCCAGTTTTATGACACTCTTTCACTCAGATCTACTTAAGCTTGAGACTTTGAATCCAGTGGCATATTACCAACAATAGGGAGGGGGTGGTTACTATTCATAGAGCTGAAACATTATAATCCAAAATCACACAGAATCTCATTACATCCTTTTTCCCTTTTGGTCGCAGCAGCTTCATCAGATAGGGCTTATTACTACAGTCTGAGCTTCCGCCTTCTTCAAAGACACATTACTGTGAAGTCTCTGATAGGAAAAAAAAAAACAAAACAAAACAAAAACACACTCCCAGACTCCGCTGACAGACCTAGGCTACAATCCAGACTGTTCCCACCTCTCGTTACGAAGCAGCCAGAAATGTCACAACCACCTAAAAGGGCAGTTGAGAACAATATAAAGTTTTTTTTTCTTTTCTTTGCGTCTCAACGACATCATTTACACCCATTAAGAGGGAGGGAGAGAGAGAGAGAGAGAGAGAGAGAGAGAGAAAGAGAGACAGACAGACAGACAGAGAAAGGGGAAAAAAAAAGCTAAGTGCTTATAATTTTTCTACATGAACACAGTCACATAATTATGCCACTCAAGCTAATAACAGTGAGACAAGCTATTTCTTTCCACTCTCGACTTGGCAGCGATTCAAAGTCTCTGCTGCGGAAGAGTGAGGACACGAAAAGCTTCTAACGTAACAGACGAAAGCTTACCAGGCCCAGAATGCCGTTCTCACTCTGTAGATGGACGGTGATATCAGGTTTAATGAAGTTGCTGGCCAGCATTGGGATTCCGATTCCTAAGTTAGCTGAAACATTAACCAAACCATACATTGAAATATATACGCTAGCTACAGAGTCATGAAGACAATCAGTATTCTCTCTCTCTCTCTCTCTCTCTGATTTGTTTTTTTTGTATTGATTACGTTACGCAACAAAATACAAAAACAACAACAACAATAACAACAACAAAATTAAGTTCAATTTGGAGTCTTAACGTATCCACGTATCTGTGAACATAGAATCCCAGTGGGAAAATCACAGCATAAACAACCTTATCACAGGCATTCAAGAAAACCATCTGCATAAAGGCATTGTCTTTATAGCACCATTCAACACGCGTATAACAATACCTCACGTGAACACGCTTACCGTACATGCCATCCTCAAACTCGAGCGCGGCTCGGCGAATGATCCTCTCCCGCACGATGTCCGAGTCTTTCTTCGGCTTGGGTTTCTCGGCCTGACCTTTCCTGACCGTGCGTCTCTGTCGGGGGGGGGGGGGGGAGACAAAGACGGACCGTTACAACGTCTCGAGTAGGGGAGAAAAAAAAAAACCGGCAAAATGAGAGATGAGAGAAAGAGATAAGTGCATCACCTCTATCCGCTTCTCATAGCTGTCGCCCTTCACCACTCTGTGGACGTAGATACTGGGGATGTGGATGTCCTCCGCCGCAAACGTCCCTACATCCACAATCTCCTCCACCTGAGGACACGCGACTGTTTATGTGCAATTGAACTACGTTAAAAAAAAATAAATCTATATACATGATTTTAATAAAAGACAGTTTTCGGTGAAAAGAAATGGGTAAAGATATCAAATAACTAGTTCTTTGATAATGGCAATAAACTTATGCAAATGCTTAAGATTCTACTTGTCTCAAGGACATTTGAATCACACAGTATAATCAAAATAATTAAAGAAAAATGCTCAACACAACGTAATGGGACGGGATTCTTATGTTTTTGTTTGATTATTATTGCAGATGGATTAATAAAACAGGCCTGATTATAAATCCGAACCAGCATCTATCCTTCACAGAGCTATAGCTTGAGTCTTCACTCATAACCCACCCCCTAAAACTCCAACAGGAGTCATAAATACCGTCATACCTACACACCCCTTCTGGACATGGGGAGAACAGTGCTGGGGGGGCTGTAAGCCCTGTAATTTGTTGCTGAAATGGGGCATGACAACGACAGGGGGCGAAAAAAAACCCCATATGAGCTGGTAGGAAAAAAAAAACAAAAAACCACATGACAGACTCCAAGGACAGATTCAGCTCCAGGAGCAGAGGGGAACATGTTTCACGCTGCTAGAGGAGAACTGTCACCCGATTCGAAAAGTTTAATTCTGTCCCCTGAACCATCTTTTTTTTTTTCCATCAATACAATCTCTCTCTCTCTCTCTTTTTTTTTTTTTTTTTCACCCGGAGAGCAAGCAACAAAGTCTGCGAGTGCGACTCCTTGATAACTCCACAGAAAAAGAATGCGTTTGAGAACGGCCGCGTCCTGCCGGTTTTAGCGGCTTCAACCTGCTTTGTCTTTGATGTAGTCTGTTCCTTTCATCTGTGTATTTCCTCATCTGAGAAATAATTATC
This sequence comes from Chanos chanos, assembly GCF_902362185.1. Taxonomy (NCBI): domain Eukaryota; kingdom Metazoa; phylum Chordata; class Actinopteri; order Gonorynchiformes; family Chanidae; genus Chanos; species Chanos chanos. Next base: position 49,972,838 of record NC_044495.1, read on the forward strand.
ACTGGCATATCAAAACGCACTTTCATTAGCGCGTGTAAACAGTGATAAAGTGAATCCGCAAAATGGAAAGCGAGTAGTGTTAGACGTCATGTGACCTTGCAGTGAACCGGAAAAAAAAAAAATTAAGCCACATCCAGAAATACTCCTCTAAAGCAACACATGATAAAGGAAAAGCTTGCTCGGCTGAATAGAATTCAATTCTATGCAAATGCAGGAACAAACATTTGAAAATACGAAGGGTCCATCCGAGGGCTTCCTCCCTAAAATAGAAAGAGTGCCGAAATGCCTTAGCTGATACATTGTTTTCATTTGTTTTTGTTGTGGCAGCTCTTCTGTAAAACCTTTCGTTGACAGCACAAAGCTGTTGACAGATTTTCAGAGGCACAGCTGCTCAAACGTAGCTAAAGGAGGCGTAGCTCTATTTCAAGGACTAAATAAGCTCTTAAAATACTGGATAGAAATCCAAATCTCTGATAAATGCTCCAAGGAGAGCGGGGGAAGATGAAGGGAAAAAAAAAAACCCTTCTTTTTCCCGCCAGCTAAATCAATAAGTTGCACCCTAAAGCCTAGGGGAGTATAAGTAAAGAAGACAAGGGCCACATAGATCTTGCGAGCCAGCCCTGACTGAGCCTAAACCTGTTCATCCGAGTGGCTTTTCTCTTGTACGAGTCAACAGCTTGAGTATCGTTCCCAAAGGGAAAGCGTTTACGGTAATCACCTACATTATGACTGCGGCCGTCGAACGGAAACAGCGCGGCACTGGTGAGGCCTAAGGACGCGCCTTCAGCCTTCGACGTGTTGTCATGGATACGGCTGCTGGCGTTTGGCTTTCATCATTAGCCAGACCGCACAAGGGCAGCTAAAGATTGAGCTTAAGGCTCTGACTCAGACTATATACGTGACACCGCGGTTTGGAACGAGAGCCACGGGAACGGAGAGGGAGAACACTACCATCCAAAGTCCTCCGACTCAATCAGTTTGCCTCACATGCATCTAATGAAGCTTGAAATAAAATAAAAACAGGTGGTGGTCTACAGCTTGAGTTCAAGATGTCAGACGATTTTTTTTTTTTTTTTTACACGTTTAAAAAAAAAAAAGACGTCCTTGAACTTGAATTAACTACCATCTGTTTCATCTATGGATCCTATAACGCTGCTAAATTCACACTGGTTGCATCTCTCATGCTGTTTTGAAGAGACACTACATGGCTGCTCTAGCACTATGTAGATATCAGACTACACAACTGACAAAAATAAATAAATAATAATTATAACAACAACAACAACAACAACAGCACTGATGTTCTTGTTTCTGCTCCTGCATTTTCACATCAATGGGAATGGAAATGAGCTTGAAGTCAACTGGCAAGGAGAGAGAGAGAGGGAGAGAGAGAGAGAGAGAGGGGGGGGGGATTAAAAAAAAAAAGAGCACAGAGGGATTTTAAGGAACCATTCTTTTTTTGTAGGTTTGTTCTTTTTTTGGACCAAAAAAAAAAAAAGTCCTGTCAAAGCCCATTAATCTCAAGAAAGCGATGGAGCTGCGTGCTGAAATGAAACATTCAGCATATTCTCTCGGCCGGGGAAGAGATGTGGTCTGTGCCGCGTTTCCGTCTATGCCACCGTCAAAGAGACGACCGCGTATCGATACAGCGTGGCGGTCGTATTTTTAGAGCTGAGCGTCAAGTCCAGGCACGGAAGACCGCTCTGATCAATAAAGATCTCTAAGAAGCAGAGTTTGCATTTCTGTGTCCAAGGCATTGTGTCACCCGCCTTTGACGAGTGCATGTAACCAATCCAACGACAGGAGCGAATGACGGTGATCGTAACCCTGTTTGACACTCCATTCGCTGGCGTGGCTGTGACAAACACTTCTCCCTTCACTAATAGAGATTTGCAAGCTCATTTGGTCTTTACACAATCACTACCATGAGTAACATGATAATATATTAGATATTATAAAACTAATCTTTCTGCAGACCCAGCATGGAGCCTTGTTTATGAACACACTGAGCGTTTTTCTGTTTTAGACAAACGAGATGTAATCATCAAGATCGGCCCGTGAGGAATAGTTGGAAGTGTGTTTCTTTTTTTTTTTTTTTTTCCCCTGACCGCTATGGTCAAACACATAAGAAACAGACCATATCTCTAGTTTGCACCTTGAAAGCACCTGCTCCCATAGGCCAAACTATGAGAGGGGAGGGAAGGAGGGGGGGGGGGGGGAGCAGAAGCAGTACTCTGCTGAAAGATGGAAGAGTCAGTACAACTAATCCTGTTGTACAGCATTGAAGGTACTGTTTAAAGTTTAAACAACATATATGTGTATATGAGCTATGGTTCCACAGGATGCAAGGAGAACGAGACACAGTTTTGCACGGAATGGGCTCGTTTCTCTAACTATGAGGATGTTTTATTCAGATAAAACCGCCATATCCAGTTATCAATCTCTCGTTTTCAAATCTAAGACTTTAACAACCTCACTTGTAAAGCAATGTTTTAGAGCTTCCTGTTGAAAAACATTTCCGACGTGGGACTCTGAGATCCATGGAATTCTTAGGACTCATTTTGCAAATACGTATTACAAATGACAGTCATTTTCAACACAAGCTGCAGAGACTGCAAAAGCACAACTCAGTTAGATGGCAGATGTTTCTAGCCCCAGTGGGAGATGAAAACAATGTGACAGGGAGTCATGAAAATCATCAAGATTTCTCAGTCAATTAGGAGATGTCCATTATGCTAGGCACTCATGAGGACTTTTTCTTAGGCGAGAGCTGGTCTGTGCTTCACAGTATAATTAGCCCTCATTCTCACACAATCCAGTCTACTGCAGGTAAAGACCACACAGGTTTTATATAAATCTTCTCAGACCTGCAACGCAATTACAGGTTCTCTTTTTTTTTTTTTCTTTTCTTTCTTTTTTTTTCTTTTTTCCCCTAAGTGGCCCTGGAAATCATTTCTCGACTTCTGAGAAGTTTGTTACCAACTCTGTTACCAAAGTTAGTCCAACTTTTAGATTGCGTTTTTTGGCCAAACTCAAGAATAGGCTCAGTGTTTGTTAATGGGAACGTACATACATTTGACTGCACATACAGAGAGCTTGAAACAAGCTAGCTAAAAAATGGTGACAGCTTTTTGACATAGTCTAAGAAGTATAAATGACAAAACAAAATATCCTAAGAAATATTCCTCTATCAACTTTGGTGCAAGTGACATGGTGGGGAAAAAAAAAAAAAAAGAGACAAAAGGCATCGTTTTAATTAATATTCGTTATCTACAAAATATCGTTTTTCTTTGCCACCTTTTTAACAGTGTATCTCCCCTTTCATAATTGACGGGGTGTGTTCGCTGGCTTTGCCCTGTTAATTTATGTGTACCAAGCCGAGGGAATAATAAGCATTTTCAAATTGAACAAGAGAGAGGGTTGAGAGAGGACACCTTTGAGGATGGTTTTCATTCATACCCCAATTAGCTGGCTCCCAAAGATGCTATTCTGAGCAATCCCTGCCCTGTCCACAATGCACCAAAAAAAAAAAGAAAAAGGAACAGAATCTCTTCACGTTTAAATAAATGTGACTGGCAACCCCCCCCCCCCCCCAAAAAAAACCCATTCTAAATCTATTCTCCCAATATCCCATAATGCTCCGGGTTTCACATTGTACCTGAGATAACAGGAGTCATATGCCATGGATCTTCAATGCGGCACTTGGGTTGCCTAGCAACCCTGTGGCCGGCACAGTAATTTTAACATTTTTTTTTTGTTATCGGTGTTTTCCTTTGCGAATACTAATAGTGAAATTCTTTTTGGATTTATCATGTAAATCAGTGAATAATAGGCACAATTGTTCCAGAGGTAAGGCAAGGGAGGGCTGTCTACCCAGTACCGTGCTGAGGTCATCTGGGCATCTCTGCTATGTGGCTGAGGTTTTTTTTTGTCTTTTTTTTTTTTTATTGTGGATGGTAATCAAGGGGCCTGTATTCACCATATTGAAGATGTTAGAGCCAACATTTTTGGAGTGATGCAATGAGAAAAGACAGGATTGCATTTAAGAAAAATCATGATATTGACAGAAATCAACAAACATTTTACAGAGAGAAAAACAATGCAACTCTTCTGCTCTTATCTGAAATACATTCCTTAGTCTGAACAGGAGGTAATGTGGGATATTCTTTTTTTTCCCTCCCCTAATAAGAACACAGTGAATGCTGTCCTGAAGTGATCTACAGTGCACAGATATGGAAATGACTTAAAAAAAAACAAAACACAACAACAACAACAAGAACAATAAAACAAAATCTGACCATTAAAATGAGCAAAAGTGAACTCAGGCAGTTCAAAAAATAGAGAGGTCTTATAAGTTAACCCAATGGCCTGAGGCTACCGAAATCAGTTTCACTCAAAGAATAAAAAAACAAAAACAAAAAAAACAACAACTTACAGCACAAACTTCAACCTAGCCAGCCAGTAACTGACACACTCTCTCTCAAAAAAAGCTCAGCTCTTACCGACAGAGGAACACAAACAGACCGTAAAAAGCCACAAGAGTGAATTCCGCACACAGATAAGTTTATCTACCATGTGACAGTAATGGCTTTATTATCTCAGACAAAATGGGTTTGAGGCAGGACTGTACGTGGCTTGATTATCCTAACTTAGATTCCCACTCATAGATAATGCTCCCGCGCACCAGCACTATAAAAAAAAAAGGGTAGAATCAGAAAAAGAACGCCATTACCCAGCACACACACACACACAAAAAAGACCAAACACAAAAAATAACTACCTATTTATAAGGTAAGTGGGATTGCAATGGAAGGTGAACTATAAATTATAGACGCAATTGGCCCGGAATTAGCACTGAGTTCTACGCAGCTGTGATGTGCTCTCTTTAAGAGTGAGGAAACAGACAGTCAAACCGTGGGAATTAGAAAGGGTTGCAGGAGGACAGTTTTAATTAATGGAGTTCTTTCACAGCATCTGCCAATGCCTTTTGATACATCTTTTGTTCGCATTAGCGGCATTTAAACAGAAGCTTGGATGAAAGTACATTTTGATATGCAGACAAGCTTTTGAAAGGAGGTTTCTTAAAAAAAAAAAAAGAAAAGAAAAAAAGAGTGAAAAGGAGCTTCAAAAACATCAAAGACATCGGATGAAAATGACACGAGTCTTTCTCATTACCCTGTTTACACGCAAGACCGAGAAGACCGAGAAGTGCTTCTTTTTCAACTACTTGACAAACGTAGGACGCATACATACAAGCACATGAGGTTGTAATGTGGTTCTACAAGAAACCATACATAAATAACACACTGAAACACAAGATTCACAAAAAAAAAAAAAATAGAGATACCCCACTTTTGTTCTACTTCTTATTTTAAATGATCTCTTTAGTTACTCCCTTGAGATGTTGCACACACTGCATTGGTAAAGTTTGGCAGAGTTTAATTTGCCAAAAATGCAATGCGTTGTAGGATACAGGAAAAACCTCCAATATAACAAAAACGAAACACCACACTAAGCTTTTCGGTCCCGGAAATCATTCTTCTCAAAGGAAGAGCTCTTTGCTCCAGTTTATCTTTTTAGAGAAGTGGAGGGCGGTCTAGAAAATTCCAGGTTGGCCCGTCAACAAGTGCTTTTCAATTGTCTCGGTATGATGAAAGCACCGGGTGCATCTGACTTAGACAGGTGACTCTCACACCAATCCAAACAACAAAGAGATATCAGAAAGTAGATATCACTGATTCATCACTCCCTGATGTACAAAGCCATACATAATCATTGATGCACAAAGCCCTACAAAACAAAACTTGAAAAAACTCTTTAGCCAACATCAACTAATTCGTTTTCTTGGAAGAAGAAAAAAAAAGGTCATTCATCTGTTGTTAGCATCCATGCACACCTTGGAGACAGTCTTAAGAGGAGTTATCAGATACTGATAGTTCTACAAATTGAAAATTGAACCAAAAGAAGACAGAGTGTTGGATAACTCATAAAAAGAAGAACCCCTCTAAACAGTGAACTATGAAGCTGAAGGAAAATCTTTGAATTCAAGACAGAATTCTCCTCTCTAAAGCTGTAAACACAGGGGCCCTGTGAAATGGCAGAACTCCAGAGAATGCTCTATTTAGAGAGAGAAGAGATTTATATAATTTCACAGAGAGGGAGAGGGAGAGAAAGAAAGAAAAAGAGAGAGAGAGAGAGAGACAGAAAAGGAGAGAGGTCCTCTGCCACTCTCACACATAATCATTTCTATCACCAATGGTGGGAAATTGCAAAAAAAGAAAGAGGAAAAAAAAAACTGAACATTTATCTGAGCCAGGAGCAAATGCAGACTTCAAACTGAGTTTAAGACCACTCACCTCCACTATGGTAACCTTGGCTGCCTTGCACATTGGCTGATTGAAGTTTCGTGCTGTTTTCCTGTGAAAAGGCCGAAGCGCAAGTCTATGATCCTCTTAAATGTGGGAAGGAGACAATGGTAACACGTATAGTCTATATGAAAAGAACCACATTGCGTTACATATATATGTTTTCTCTTCTCAGATCCCTGTAGTACACTGTTCATTGTACAATGAAAGACAGGCAACGAAGCCCCAGCCAATGACGTATGGGTTTGTCTTTTTTTTTTTTCCTTAATGTAATGTGTAATGTTAAGTGTACATGTGTGGCTGATTCAGATTAGCATCTGCTGAACTGAAGACCAGATATCAGACAATTCAATTCTGCATCATGTTTTAGACTGTCTTCATCTCTCAGAATCATGAGGTCAGCACTGATTAGAGCATGTTGTGTTTTCAAACAGCAAACACTGCGCCCTTGTGGTACGAAAAAATATCACTTCAAATGTGCATTCTGTCTCACAGATGAGTAACGATTACATAAGTCCTTCAATTACTTTAATATAAGAACAAAAGAATTCTACATTATATAAAATATTATGCAAAATACAAGAAATACTTACCCTTTGTAAAATACACATTTCTGAATTAAATGTTAATTGACAAAATTAATCAGATATCAGTAATTAAATAGATCTGCGTTATGCTAAGCAGTAAAACCTCCTCTAAGACACACTTCAGTAGTTTATTTGAAACGTTGTAGCATATCATTATTGTCACCAATGCCAGGACCTTTTGAAAGACTAAAAACTCAACGCTGTGGGATGCAGTTTGCCCTGCGGGCAGAAGATACAGGCATTCATTCGCACAGTTGCTTCATTATCATTCATGTTATTTTAAAAAGAATTAGCTTTCTTTGTTCCCACTTTATTCTTGCTGACCTTTCCTTTATTCCAATTCGGTTTGAAAGCTGCTGAGTCCTTTTGGCTGGTATTGGGACAAGAGTTCTGTACTGTAGCGTTTTTCGGTGAAAAAAGTCAACCGCCTCAGGCAAGGACTTGCAAGCATTAACAATTATTGTGTAAACATCACGAGGTGATGAGACAGGACTTTATCTAGCCTTAAGCCAGGAGCCACCAAGAACAAAAGGACGTTTGTAAATATTTAGTGTTGAGAAAATCAACCGGAATTCTCTTCAGCGTCCCCTCTGCTGTGATAATCAGAGAAATTTCCTAGCGTACAAAACGAACAAAAACGAAACCGACGGTACCTGAAAATGATGTTGCCGGCTCGGTCCGCTTTCCAGGCCTTGACTAGTGCAAAATCTCCCGTGATGGCTTTCTCCATGATGAAGTGTCGACCGTTAAACTCACGAACCTAGAGCACACACCAGAACAATCAGACCAGTACAAGAGAGACAACAGATAACAGATAACCTACATCCACCATGCAAAATCCGTCTAATTACATGGAAAACAATCACTACAAAGCCAGCTATTATATCACATGCACAGTGCAAGACGCTTCAATATAACTGAACTTAAATGAGCTGTGACTAAGACACTGAAGTGACAGTCAGTAAAATTAGGTTGTGAAAACACTGTACAGTCTGTAGTGAGTGACAGGACGAGGGCGTGTCATGCTAACCTCTCGGGGTTCGCTGGCAATAGCGATACTTCCGTCTTTGTTGTATTTGATGGGAGAGCCGCCCTCTTGGATGAGTGTGCCGTAACCCGTGGCGGTGAAGAAGGCTGGCACACCTGCCCCCCCGGCCCTGATCCGCTCTGCCAGGGTGCCCTGCGGGAGAATTAAACGAGACAAACACACCCCCTCACATACTGAGGTCTCTGACATGAAGCTATATAAATATTCAGTGGATTTTAATGTCAACATAATATGCCTATGTTGGATTGGGTTTGGATTGGAAAGTGCGTTGGATTGGGGTTGTAACACAGCCAATGACACTCAAACATGGAAAGGTGTTTTGAGAGCTGTGAAGGATATGAGCATACGGAAGAAAATTCAGGGGTTTTTTTCCAACATCAGATTTTTATTTCTTAATTTCTTTAAACTGATGGGGCACAAAATGCCAGGTCCCAAAACCTGTCTGCAGCTTGAACGCAATTTCTGTTACTAATGGGCCATCAGAGGGGAAACAGTGGCCTGTGACGGAAAGTGAGCAAAGATGAGGGCTGGAATATGGTCGATCCACGTGGATTTGTGTCAAGGTCAGCAGAGATCTGAAGGGGGGAGGTAAAGCCTTACCTGTGGGGTGAGCTCCACCTCCAGTTCCCCAGCGAGGTACTGTCTCTCAAACTCCACATTCTCACCCACGTAAGAGGAAATCATTCTTTTGATCTGTTTGGTCTGTAGGAGCAGGCCCAGGCCGAAGTCATCCACCCTGGAGTAAGAACACAACAAAGTCAAAATAAGACCTGAAAAAAAGAAGAAAAAAAAAAAAGACTTGAGCAATGAGCAAGATAACTGTAGCAAGCAATATCACATTTCTCTCTCATCATCCTCCAGTCAGTACTTCCCCTCCTTTTTCCTCTTTCCATTAAAGCCTAGCCTCAAGTTTCCGCCTCTCAGTATCCCGGCAACTAGAGCCACTGGGTCGACTAAGGTTCCAGAGATATTCAAGGTCAAACAAGGACACTCGTCACGCAGTCATTTATCTCCACACAGAAGCTACTTTGGCCACACAACCAAGACTTTTAACTTCTTCTTCAAAGTGCAAACACAGTTAGTTTTAATCATTTACTGCTTTGTTCCTTACAAGGGAAGGTGAAGCACTGGATTGAGACTTATTTAGATATTCATTAACAAACTAAGTGCGTCTTGAGACACAAAACTCGTTGAAACGTGAAGGCTTATTTGAATTTTGTCACTCGTCTTCTTTTAGTAGCAGTCCTTGGAGTCGTAAATGTTTGAATTCATCGCTTCCTCAAACACTTTGCCAATGAACGCAGCTGGTGCTTTATTCACCTTCATTCAACCCAAGTAAAAGATATGTTATCTTTCCTTAAACATGTTTTTCCCTCAACGCCACTCAGCTAATACTACAGGGTACTCACAAGCTAAAATACACCGTACAGTTAGATTCTTGATAACATGTTTCCATTCAGTAAATAAACTGATGAACGGGGTTTTCTCTCACGAAACAACTGGATCTAGTTTAACGTTGTGCTTATTGAAAATTTTCCACGGACAGCGACAAAACAGAGACAAACAATGTGATTTACAAGAATAGCAAAAAGCTGCTCCACTCCTTACTTAGTTTTAATGCATTCACTCTGTTCTCTCGCGCAGGGTTGGACCACATATTCAGTGTGCCTCTGTGGTCTAATTAGCCCCAATCACCCAAATCTAATGTGACGTGAGCACTTGTTCTTTGCTAAAAGGGTCATGATGGCCTCTGGAGGCCAGAAAAGGATGGAGAAGTAGAGTACAAAAGCTGCTTAGATTCCTCTTACTTTAATCAAATCCTCAACTTAAACACTGCGCGTTCATACCAAGTGCTCCCTGACATCAGATGTACCACCTTCATTTAAATTAGTTGTTAAACATTTATTTCTATTAAAGGTGACAATATAGCAAACTAGCACTCCATGTCTTACCGAGAGAATGTTGCGCTATCCTTTAATTGTACACAAGCACTGGTCATAGACTCAAATCTTATCAAACTGATTTAATGGTACACAAGGGAAGCGCTTCCATGCAGCCAATAAAAACATAAAGGTTTTTATGACCTTCTGAGCAGGCTCTTGTATTGAACTGTTAGCAATGGCATTTGTAGGTACATTTAAGCTTAGATGATTCATATCCTACTGCAGTGTGAAAGCAGTGTGTTGTTTTGGAATGCAAAACACTTATGCTTGACTTTGAGTCAGCTGGTGTTGAACACAAACACATATACACACACAGCGAGAACACACACACATACACACACACACACGCACACACACACACACAGTGGAAAAAGCACAGTCTTTAGTGAGCTATGTGCACTTGTGTCCAGTCACTGCTGTGAAACACGGTTTCAGATTACAGTCCTCGTGAAGAGGCACTCAGCAGTAGAGCTCTTCTCAAAGCAGGGACAGACTGAAATTCCAAACTCCCCGTTTAGCTCTCAGATACACAAGCCAGCCGCAGCCATATTCTGGACAATGTGAGAGAATATCAGAAAAGGAGAACTGGCAACAGAGGCCATTTTCAGAACAGAGCATTAAAATTCAATAAGAAAATGGCTTTCAAAACACAGTGAACCCTGAAGTAGCCTTTCTGGACAAAAGTGTATAACTGTAACACACGTTTGTCTTTGTTTGTTTATGGATACCGACAAGTATAGGGGAGTGTCAACAAACTACAAGCAACATGCAGTGGTGTTGAAAACTGCCATGATTTTTTTACCGGCAAGATTAAGTACTACACAGTCTTGCCGTGGTTTATTCAAACAACGTTTATCTCCCCAGGGACTGTTCATGTAAAATGACACCCAAAACCTCTACCGAATGAGTGGACACTTTTCAGCGACAAGCCTTCTTTTCTAAAATTAAACCTTATGTAACTCTGGTTCTAGAGCTTGTAACTCAACAAGGGGTTGGTATAACCTTTCCACCGCACAGCTGAATGAACCAATCTACCGTTTGTATGTGTAGTTTTAAATGATAAAAGGGAACTTGTATACCGTCCCCACTTTTAGCATGAAAGACAACAAACCTGGAATAATGCCAAGGCAGCCATTTCTATTCATAGTCTGGCATCACCCTACAGATCCAAAACAAATTAAAGACACAACCACAAAGTGAGAGTCCCTGTCATATAACATTAGAATTTAAGATGGCAAAGATAGAGAATGTAAACTACAGTGATGTTTAATACATAGTTTCATAAGAGTAAATCCTGCATGTCCATGTTATTTTTCATCAGGAAGACATAAAAGAAACCTTTGGGTTTTTTTTTTATCTTCCATTTTGTTTTAGCAGTGGTGCATAACATATAATTAGATAATACCATTCTTCCAGTCAAACTGTTTGTCCCCTCGGAAAGGCCTAACCCATCACTCACTGTGTTGAGCTAGATTAGCTAATCCTGTCTGACAGACGAAGGAGCCTCTGATGGGCTGCTAATCTCTTTCTGCGGCGAAGACTCACCTAGAGTCTGTTCATCCCTGTCACATCTTAACAACACACGACGTGACAGAGCAAATCAAAGAAACCTGCTAAGATTCTGACAAAACTAGTCTAGTAAGCTTCTGAGTTTAGATGGTAGATAAATGTCCTCTTGAGCAACTAAGCAATAAAGGGGTTTTTGGTGATCCATACAGATAGCTTTATTTAGTCCAACCGCTGGTGGATTTCCACAGTATAAAGAGATGAGTGTTGGTTCCAACCCGTAGGTGATTTGCTATTTTTTAACAGGGGGGGTGGCCCAATGGTCACCAACACTACTCTATAGAGTACAAATCGCCTACTGGTTCTAACAGTACCCTGGCGTTCTCTTTCCCTGCAAAAAGTTGGCTGCCTACTTTACCATTCCCCAGGAGAGTTTGGAAGCAGGATATTAGATATTTTGGAACTGTCTGTTAAGAATTTGAAACCACAGTGCAGCTCAAAAACACATCGGCCATAATCAGTTACATTCCATCTCAGAATCGCTCACGGGCATAACGCCCAAGTCAATTCAGTCCAAAGCACAGCAAGACTTTTTAGGCCACGGCACTGTGTTCTCTTTCTTCGGAAAGATTTTTAAGAGCGGGAAACAATGTGAGGGGATTTTCTTATTCTGTTCGCTCACTCTGTTAAGATTTTTATTGTAATCTTGCTTTAAATGTGTGTTTTTAAATATACGTTCGAACATAGACACGAATCAGACACTTACCCTGCATTGTTGCTGACTGCAGTAAGACCTTTCACACCTGTCTTCAATAAACTGTTGATCAGGTTCTCTGGGATACCGCATAATCCGAATCCTGCACGGATTAAAAACGCAGATGATAAGCGAACGCTGATCAGTATAACAGAGTCAAAAATCCCAAATCATTTTAAATATATCGAAATGACATTAAGACCGATTCTGCGTTGTCTCAATGTGTCAACCACAGCAGATGACAGCCCTGTTAACGCTGACTAATGACTCAGTGTGAATACTGAAAACAGCCCTCTCCTGGAGTCAAAACAGACAGGCCTATTAGAACATTCAATTGTTCTCAATAGAGCACTGAGTAAGGCAGGTGCATCTCTATTTTCAAATGCATTATTAAATGCAAAACACAATCATTCAAAACACCGGAGACACGTCTAAGTGACATATAGTTGCTCTCTCTCCAGACTGGAGGGTTAGCGTGTCTCCATTTTTGTTGGGACTGCCTTTCAGCTCTGCACAAAAAAAAAAAAAAAAAAATACTCAGGTAAGAGCAAATCAGTTCCTTCAAATTCATACAGCAAAATCTTCAAGCACACAGCACCCACCAGGAATACGTCAGGATAACGTGGCTGCGGGACGCACAATTCCATCTTACAGAAAAGTCGATAATCTTATGAAGGACGCAAATACATACCCAGTGACTAAACAGGCAAAAAAACCCGCCAGATATTAGTTTTTTAATGTCATTTCAAATTGAACACTAACCTCCAACCAGAATAGTGGCTCCATTCGGAATATCCTTCACCGCATCCGCGGGGCTGGAGTAGAACTGGGATCTCCTTGAACTTGAAGTGGAAAAGTAACAGCCACAGACCTGTGGGAAACACATGTTGCAGTTTACGACGTGTGAGTTTACTGTGATACACACTGTGACGCCATAGAAGAAAAAAACAAAACAAACACACCTCTTACAAGTTCAAAGTCCAGTCTAAATTATCTCAGTTTAATTCATAACCAACTTAAATTTGCCCTACTGTGCAAGAGATAATCAAGGACCCATGGCACACAACGATCCAATTTTCCACTCAATAAAATCTACTGTTCACAGTACTTGTCTATACTTAAGTACAGACTAAAGCAGGGAGGAAAACACAGCAGGGAGTAACGCTGCTTTTGTCAAAGACATTACAGAGTTGAACATTCATCACAGCCTAACTGTACTTGGAAATGAGAACAGTACAAGTCAAGGTTTTGTAGTGAAATATGTAATTAAAATGAATGCTTCATTAGATACAGAATTAAAAAAAAAAAAAAAACTTAACATGAAAGAAAAAACAGACTGGAACTACAGTCAAGAAGACCGATGAAGCAAAACACACTGCTGTTTAAGGTAGTCAGTAATCTGGGTGTGCTTGGTGAAACTGGCATGCTCTCTCCCTGGGAGACCAGCCAAAGAGTACATTAAACACAATCCCTAAAGAGGAGAATGGACAACAGACTAATTTTCATTTCAATCCCACCTGCCCTAACCCCGTGTGACCCCACTGAAAAACTACTCTGCAATACGGGGTCAGAATCCTGTAGCAAGATTGAGGGGGTACGTTATGGTTTGAATCCTCATCCCTTAATGTAAAAACAAATGGTGAAGAACAGAGGGGCATGGCTTGGATTGAGGTTACACTAAGTCTGTCAAGCACAGAAACTGGTCTAACTCATAACTATACCTCAAAAAGAAGAGTATATATTGTTTAAAAAAAGTGCAGTTAAAAATAAATGAATGTTATGAAGTGGTTGAAGTTTAATAAAATCGTGACAAAACACAGTATGCGTTCTGCTCTTTGTCAGGCATGATAAACTAAGTCAGTGTTTTGTTTTTCCTCACAACAGTTTGTCAGAGTTTCCACAACAACGCGCTGTCACAATGCTACATGTGACCACTAGATTAAGGGGGAAAGCAGATCACATCTCGATTTAAAAAAAACGCTGTTGTGTAGGTGCATGATATGAAGCTGATAGTTCGCGCTAGCTGCCAGTTCCATATAGACTATTCCAAGGACGTTTGAGACCACGTGCTGAGCTTGTTTCAGTGATGAAGTTAAAAAAATGTGGTTATAGCTAAACTTGTCCAAGCAACTGTCTTGGAGCTATTTTAACTTCAGCTATGTTTGTGTGCCTCGATAGTAAGCGCAGCTTTAAACAGAAAACATCACGTTTCATGGAAACGCGACCTACGAGTTGCAAGATTATTCTACGTGGAGGCGTTAAGTATTTATCTTATGAGAGTAACTAATGCTTTGCCCTTTTTATTAAGGTCTGTCCCCACTACCCTTTCTTCCCTTCTCAGTGCTTTGGCTGCAAATCAAGGTCACGCAAAACAAATGCAGCTCTGCCCATATTAGCAAACTACATGCATAATAATCACAAATGCAATCATTGTAAAACTGTGTGAAGCTAATCGCACCATGCAAGTTAAAAGGACACTGTAGTATAGTTTCAAGGGATCCTATGTCGTCGACGACCTGAAACAGTATGCTTGCTACAAGTGTGTCTTTCCAATGCAAATATGGCATTCAAGCAAGAGACGGCCATCTCCAATACTATTACATATTCACCACCGATCTCATAATCAAATGATTGTCCTTGCTCAGTGCAATGTGTGAGAACTGCTGTGTCAAAAGGCTACAGCTAGTTAAAGCATCTTGTTAAAAAAAAGTAGCTCTAGCTAGAGCATCATTGAGTACTAACCTTACTGGGGGAATGTCTTGCAAAGTCGAATTTACTGGCTGCTGCCACATTCTTGAAGATGACTTTCTCTGCATGTGAAAGTAATTTCAAGGCCGCCATTTTTTGGGGATATACAATTCGATTTTGGTTGTGATGGTGATGTCAGGCTGGTGCTTCGGCCTCGGTTAACTCTTCGCTCAGCGCAAGTTACAAGTCAGGAAGGATTGGGGGCGGTTTCTCAAAAAGGAGTGACGGGGGATGGGTTAGCTAATTGTAATTTAACTACTTCGCTGCCACGCCGCTTTATAGTGAAGTAGTCTTTACTCATGGAATAAAATTTGAAAGCTGTGAAAGCATGAAATTAAGGAAAACGCTGATATTCTAAAACCACATCATGGGCATGGTCTAACATAAAAGTGCCTTCATGCCGCATATTTTCTTACAGATCTCGGGCAAAACACATCCCCACGTGAACAATCGCTCTGTCACGTGAGTCATTTTTCAGTCATGGCCGACGACTATAGGCGTCAGGGCTTTGAGCTGGAAAGACGGATTTTTGAGTTAGATAACAAGTGTGCCACCCTCAGGACAGAAAAACAAGGTAATTTTACAGTTGTGTGTTTGTTTTAGCTCTAAGAAACTCTTAATGTGAGCTCTGTTGTACATCGAATAGACTGTCATGCTAGCCAGATGCTCTCCTAACTGGCAAGTATCCCAAGCTACTTAGCCGAGTTAGCTTCGTCTAGCTAGCTAAATCGTAAACTGACACGATAGCCTGGCTAGCACTAGCGCAGCATATTTTGAATATTTGGGGTAGCTGCCCTGCATAACTCACCATAACAATATGGCAAGGACGAAAATTAAATGACAAACAAAGCTGTTTTTTTCCAAAGAAACCAAGTGCTTCAAATACGAATGCGTCAATTAGAGTAACACTGTCCTATATTGCTTAGCAAGCTGGGTTGTTAGCTTTGTTTATTAGCGACTTCTGAACGTAGCTTACACTAAATCAGAAGAACGTCAGTAACTTGGGTTAATTTGGAAAGGTGATGTGGTTAGTTTGCTGTAAAGATAACACTTTCACTCACAGATTGTTTGAAGCATGTATGTGAGCAAGCAGAGCACCTATTTCATTATGAACTAGCGAGTTGCTTGCGTGTCAACGGATAGGACTGTTCACGCGTGTTTGTAAATATTGTGAATAAGCTGCAGTTCAACAATATAATCAGCACCACGCAATTTATGATTATGATTCGACTTCATCGAAGTTAATTGTATTTTTTGAAATTCAATTTTCCTGCCCAGCCAGCCTTGTGATGCATGCAAAACACACGTATATTGTACAAGACTGTCGTGAAAAAAAACCCAAAACTGACGCTGTGTCAACTATTGTCGTTTGTCTTGAAGTTTGAATAAGAAATTAACATACTTTATTTTTTTCTAGATGATGACTATTTACAGAATGCTTCTGCCATTCTAGACAAGTTGAAAAACTATTACAGACAAGGGGGAGAGAGTAGCAGTCTCCCCAAACTGCTTCAGGATTACACGCAGGTATTCAAGTCAATTAAATGAAAGTATTTATAGACCCGTCTCCCTCCAACTTACAAATAAGCATGATGATTCTAAGGGATATTATTAGTTTTATACTTTCTCTTTTGTCAAAGATACCTTCAAAATGCAGTGTCGGCCAGAAGAGGGGAGGATTTCATGATGTCATTCCTGTAGCTGTCATCACATTCAGCGATCTGAAATGTATAGATGCATAACTGTATTAAGGCACAGGAGGCAGAGGGAAAGTGAAGGATGTGAGACTTATTTAGAACGGATCATAGCACTTTGGCTAAAGAGAGCTTAACAAATAAAAGAGCTGTGTCCCTAATATGACGGCAAGGAGTGACTGTTACTGCTGGCTCTCCGTGCCCTCATGTATCTCATCCAACCCCTCGAGGCCACATTTCAGGTTGTTTATCGGTGTGGGAATTCGATAGAGATGTGTCCATTGCGGCTTGCTGCTGTGTACCCACTCCAGAGCGGCTGCACATCCACAGACGATAGAAAATTTGCCTGAGGCTGACTGAAGTAATGATTTGCCCTGAGGTCTTTCTGATGACCCAGAGTGTTTGCTTTTTGGACACAGATTTGTGTTCACTCAGTGCCCTGGTGGTAATCTTACTTTTATTGCACTCTGTGTGATTCTACTCAATGTTACCATTCATAAATAGCCTGTACCGTCTTGCTTCATTTCGCTTAGCTTCACTCTCTTTAACATGAGGTAGAGGATGCATGCTGTTAGTATGGATGCAGTGCAGTCTGTTTTAGCCTGATGGATATCGCTTGAAATGGAAATCTTGAAATCCCAGGTCAACGGCACTCAATAGGACAGCAAAGTGCAGTGTTTATTGAACAGTTTGATTCCGTCCGAGGACAAACCTCATGGTTATTTGGCTCTGAGATGAACTTTCTGTTGAAAAGTTTGAGGACCTGAATGCTGTGTGAACTGAGTTCTTTTGGCTGCACCATGTTACCAGTGGTACAGTTTGGTTTCACCTGATATCTGATAAGATGACTCCTCATTCCCAGTATTAAATTCTGAATAACCAGTGAATGAAACATCGGTTGGAAGTATGTTGTTTTTAATCTGTTATGTACTTTATGACTCCAGTAAGCTGTATTTAACTAAACATCATGCTTTTAGGAATTTTTACCGTTGGACAACCAACAAACTTTCCATGTGTTCATTTAATTTAATGCCTGCCTTTTTTGAAATGTTTGCAGTTAGCAGTTTTATTTGATCGACTCTTAGTTGCAAAATCTTCTTTATGCTTACATCTTAAAAAGTTCTCTACCATGGAGATCAATGACTGTAAACATTGTTCAGGCTAAACGCTCACTTTGTCAGGCCACTGAGTGCTTGCTGCCCCATTGCATAATGACACAGTTTAGGACCAAATATGAGTCTGTGCCTGCGAGGGGCAGTCTTACGTCTCGTTTTGGTTTTCCACAGGTGGTCCTGGACATCACATTCTATGAGGAGAACAGACTGGTTGATCAGGAGTTCCCTGAGGAGAGCTCCCCGTTTAAGATCCAGCAGCTGCTGCAGGACCTGACTGAGCCGGAGGTGCTGGCTGGGAGGTTGGCGCCTACCCAGGAGGTACATTTACTGTTCCCCCCCCCCACATGCCTTTTTATTTAGTGTGCGTTGGTGTGTTTGTTACAGTTTGTGCACTGAAAGCAACTTCAAATAAGTAACTTTTAACAGACAACTGTGCCAACTCTGGCCAAAAGTCCTAGCTGTTTTCCATGAGCATATACCAGCTATAGTCAGTCTCTGTCTGTATATTCAATGGTCACTAATAACAGAGTATGTGCTATCTTTACGCCTGTCAGTTGACTTAGCCACTGTGTGAGGGAAAGACTCTACAGATTATGGGTAATTGGATATTCCAAATTGAGCAAGAGATAGGATAAATTGAATAATTGGATATTCCAAATTGACTGGAATAATTAAATAGATATTCCAAAATGTGGAAAAAGTAGGTTAATTTGGTTTCCTCCATTCAGATGAAATAGCAAAAGTTATGATGTATCCCTACATATTTATTTGAGAAAAGAGCAAATCATATGTTTTAAGTTAACTCTCAAACCCTGTTTGTTGTGTATGTAGATGTAATTCCATTAAGCAGAGTCTTAATGCTAACCAGATAATGACCTAAAAGGGCAAACTGCCCCGAAAGGGAACAGTTAAAGGATCTTCCCATAGGACAGTCTTGGCTTTTGATTTCAGTTATCCAGTCAGCTGCCTTATGGCAAAGCCTCACCCAGAATTCTTCCTGGTTTTTGTTGAAACTAGACAATATGTGTTTCCGATTAGTCGATGAGTGTCCGCACCTACATACGAGTAGAGATCTGCTATGCATTTTTAGGTAACATCTAAACGCATCAAGACTCTGACTGGACTGGACACCTTGTATACCTTGTAGACGCAGTATTGTTTTTATAAAATTGCCCTCAGAAATTTGAAACATCTTTGTAAACTCATTTAGACATACTGAATAATCTGCGTCGTATTAGGACATCCTACAGAAACACCCAGGCTATTTTGAACATGGTGTCACGCCGCGGGGGTTGAATATGTGTGGTTTCAGGTGCAGTCTGTACTAGGGCTGGAGCTGCTGGAGTGTCTGTACTGGAGACGGGGAGCTCTCCTCTACATGTACTGCCACACCCTTCATCAGAGGAAACAATGGATCAAGAAGAACAAAGCCACATTCCTTAAGGTTCCTAACATTACCTCTCGGTGCAGTGGACTCACTGCTCTCTGTTACACACCCTCTTATCTCAAGCACATGGGCTTTAATGTAATAAAGTCTCTCTCCATTCTTTTAGTGTCTGCAAGAAGGTGTGCGATACCTCATGAGAATGCTGCAAGTGAGAAACTCAGTGAAGCTTAATGACGGTGTCGTTTTTCACGACTCTGCAACTGCCAATTTTCTGGCTGAAGGTGAAATTCAATTTGCATAGAATTTAATATTTCGATATAATAGTGTCTTTGGTTTCACAGTTAAGTGAGATTCTACATGTTACAGGGTTTGAAATTAACAATACAGTTTCCAGTAAATGATACATGACAATGCGGATATGCCAGTTAAATTTATGTTAGGTGATAGTTAGATACTACCAGGTCTCTACGGGCACATATCCACCACAACTTTTGAAACGGCGGCTTAATGCAGCCTCCCTTTTAGAATTCAAAGGGTGGAATTGGTGAATCCATTCTGGACCCCACCGCCCCCGATTCCTTTATGAACAGATCTCCTCAGAAAGTGTAAAATATTTCAGACGAGTCAAACAAGTTCTGTAAACTTAAAGGCACTTAATGTATAAATAAAGCAGTTTTTTGTAGAATGAATCAGGCGCATGACTGTGAATAGTTTCTCAGCGATCCGGTAACTTAAGACCCTGAAGACGATGCCTCATTTTTTAAAAATTCAGATGAAAACTGCTGGCCGCTTCCTATAAGAGTTCATCTCAAACCCTGTGATTTTTAAGGTTTATACTATTGAATTGGGAGCACTTAAGTCAAGCGCATTTGTATACCTTGCATACTTGTGTATACATAGCAGGCTGTTTCGTACCCTGACCCCCTAACAGGTATCTTCTCAGACACCCATTTGCTGACCATGATGTACATAGGAGAGATGTGTTTCTGGGCGGTAAAGTATGAGGACTGCAGCATGGACACGACGGAGCGGAAGGAGGAGCGGCTGCAGTTTCGGGACATCGGCACTCAGATCCTGCATAAGTATGTCCTGGCATGTGAGGGGCCCCTCCAGGGCCAAGGCTGGAACACAGAGAACGCCAAGGAAATCCTTAGTATTTTACAGTAATTTAAAACAACTGGGCACAGCTGCAAGGAATTGTAGAGTTTTACCTTTCTTAATGAAGGTAAAATGCTTGAAAAAAAAAAAAACAAAAAGAAACATTTAAAAAAAATAAAATAAAAATTACATTAAAAAAAAAGGAAGAAGAATGAAAAAGAGCACTTCCATAGTTCGGCCGTTAGCTGGACGTCATTTTTTTTTTCGGAGAATGTGGAATAATAATTCTAATATGTAAAATTTCTAAAAGTAACACTTTGTTTGAAATATGCTATTCTGGCTGAGAAAGAAACATCACACAACAGCTGTTTTTATTTATTGTTTTGTTTTTATTTATTTATTTTTAATTAATTGCATTTATATATGTGAAGAGGTACAGAGGGGTATGATACAGATCTATGTTTAAGACTTAAGAATACATAACCGTTTTCACCTATGAAGTGGTTTTTTTTTTTTTTTTTTGTAATATCTGAATATTACACTCACTTATTAAAACTTACATCTTTATTGACATCCTTTGATGAGGTGCGTTGTCTAGAGGGGGGAACTTTGATATTTTGATAGTATACTTTTAAATGGAGAAACTACTTGGTGGTATTCTTTTTAAAATGTATTTCACTTTTGGTTTTTTTATGTCTTCGTTTAAAATAAATTTTGGGTTAACAAAAAACGTCATAACAGTTTCTGTCTCTGAATTACTTAAAAAAAAATTGGTTAGGAGACGCAGGTTGGTGCTGTGGCAGGGGCTTGTGCCAAGAAGGGGAGAAAATGGGTGCAGGTATATGACTGTCAGAATGTTAGAATAGTCTAATTCGTAAATGTATATCTTTGAAGCTCCTTAAGCGATAAATTTGAAGCGTATTTGAAATTGGCGTGGACGCCAAGTGTGGGTGAACTACAGTAACCACAGTACAGCATCTCGTCGGTGACGTTGGGAAACAGGAAGCAAGATCAGAGACGTGTTCAAGTTGTCAGTTTTCAAGTTCCAACGTTGCACTGGGAGTGTGTTGTAAAGCGTCATCCTGAAAGAGTGTTACGTTGCTTTTTTTGTCCGCAGTGGCAATGTAGCTGAGTAGTTTTTCTGCGTCCACGTTCAGAGAACAGTTTGTATAAGTTTAGCGGGACAACCTCTTTGGAATAAAATGAGGTTTCGTCTGGACTAGACAGGCGTATGCTCTACATTGAACAACATCGCAGTGCCTTGAACGTACCACAGGGAAAGGCGTACTCTGATATCCCTTGGAATTTCCAAAACATGTCAACATTACGGAAGTTTCGGAAGTGCAATTGAATGATCAATGAACACAACCTTTTAAAAAGCTTTTGCTTTTTAAAACAATTTTTTAACCAAAATGACCATGGGCGAAAGTACACTTAGCCAATCTGTGGTCATACGAAGCCTTAGGAGTATAAGAGACCGGCTGTTTAGTGATACCAGAAAGCGAACTGAGGACGTACTGGCACCGTCAGATCGCAATGAAGAAGAAAACACTTGTTCCTATCTGGACGCATTACCGGTAAGACACATTTATCCACAGGTAACATCAGTTTATTTATTTATTTAAGTGAGCAGGTGCTGTCGTGGCCACAGTTACGTTGTTAAGAAAAATCTTTGGCTAGAACTTCTCAAACACAAATTCAGTATAATACTCAGCCACCCTCAACTTATAATTCTGCCTCATTATGTTGGAAATAGTACGTATAATAATAAGAAGAAGTCAATAAAATGTGACTGTACTTTTCTAGGTGGACATGCAGTTCTTCATCATGGCTTATCTGTCAGCTCAAGATCTGTGCAGGCTGGGTGCCACCAGTCGATACTGGAGGCTGATGATTCGAGACCCACTTCTGTGGAGATACTTCTTCCAGCGAGACATGCCTCTATGGCAGTCTATTGACCACCTCTCAATGCCTCGGCTGGAGCTCTTGGATGCACCTGCCTCAGAGGGCTCAGAGGAGCTGCAAAGTTCTGATTACATGACAGAGTAAGTGGCACGGTCAGTGGTAATAGGATAAGAGCAGAATGATAATGTAATCAATTCAATGGAGAGAAGGGTCCGTGTGTTAAAGTGATGAGGTGAAATCTCCTCGTCTAAGTAATACAGTCTAATCATAAAACAGCCTCAGAGAACTGTATCAAATGCATGAAGTAATGAGCTCTTTGGCCGAGACCCAATATCAGCAAATGGCTCTGCTTCTTTTGCTTCATTCATTTTGTGAATTCAGGTGTAAGAGAATTTGATTAGTTTGGGTTCAGCGTGGCTGAAGTTGACATCAGCCCGGAGTCAAGGGTCAATTCCATTTGAACTTGGACAATTTTGGAAATGAGTTGTTAATCATTCGTCATTTTTCCCCGAACAGGTTTCTCAGCTTGTGGGCCAAAAAGCAGGCAATTCATCAACTGACCGAATTCAATGTGCTACTCTAATTTCTCTCACAGGTATCTTAGAGCCTGCCCAGCATGCAGGAGACAGTGGCAACAGCCCAGGGCAGCGTACCAAGCTGTGGCCTCCTTCCTCCAGTCCCTCGTGCCCAGCGCTGAGCCTCGCTTTGCCATGATTGGCCCAGGTCTGGAACAGCTGGAGGTTTCCCTGATGAACACGGTGATGCACTCTCCAGACGTGTTACCTGTCGGCGAGTTACCCAAACGCCAAATCAACGGTACGTTTCGAGACTCAGTATGCTGCTCCAGGATCAGCATTTTAGGACGTCTTAAAACACTAAAACATTAAAACATTGGCATGAATGAGTACATGCGGAGTGACTGTCGTGTGGCAAAGAGCGGTGAACAAACTGTGTGACAGATTGGAAAAAAATGTTTGCTTGTGCTGAAGGCCTGGTACGAATAAAGACTAAAAGCGCTGCCGGTGTGTTTTGTTCTGAATATAACATCCCGCAGTTTTTTTCTTTCTTTCTTTCTTTCAGGGATTGGATCCGGAATTAGTTTTTTGTTTAATAACCAGCATAAATTCAACATTGTGACTCTATACTCAGCCAACAGGTGAAGTGATCATTTCTGTGCTGCTCTTCAAATTCCACCAAATTTATTTGAAAGAACATTTTTGTTTGTTTGTTTGTTTGTTTCCACCAGGACCTCTTTTTCAGTGATGTTTGAATATAGTTATCTTTATGCCATTTTCGGTGTAGGACAGAAAGGGAGAGGGCACGAATTGAACAGGTGAATATTCAGAATAAGCTGTTCATCCAAGAGGAAGACACCCAGTCCAGCAGCGTGGCTTACAGCCTTGCCCCACAGCTACAGGAGGTCTGCCTGGCCATGAATGGATTCATCTATGTGGTCAATGCAGAGCTGGGTGCAGGTGAGGTCACCATGTTGTTCCATGATGTCATCGTGACTACTTTGTGATGTCATAGCTGAGTAGCCCATTATTTCAGTCCCTGCTGGGAATGAGTTTTACTGAGATTCGATATGTTAGGGTAGACAGTCTTAGTCCAAGACAGCCACACACAGTCATGATTTCATTCCAGTTGTAATATATGCCTTACTGGACTACACAGTTCAGGGGCTTTCCAGGGCCATGAATAGCTGAATCAGGTGTGTCTTTGTGGAGTAACAATGAAAGCTCTCCTACATAAAAAAAAAAATCTATTGGAGGAACCTCGCTGAGCAAGGCACAGATGTTGTCTTAGGTTTGTCTCTGAAACACTGAAGCCCATATTAAAGTACGATCACGATGGTGTACCTCAGCAACGTAGCATTAAAGGGAATCAATGTGTGCCTGTCTCTGGAAGTAATTCCTTTTTCCCTCTGGCTGGTGTGTGTGTTTGTGTGTGTGTGTGTGTGTGTGTGTGTGTGTGTGTGTGTGTGTGTGTGTGTGTATGTGTGTATGTTTATGTATATGTATGTGCGCGCGCGTGCGTGTGTGTGCGTGTGTTTATTTGAGTCAGTGCTAATTCTACACTACTAATTCTGCACTGGCTTATACATATGTATACTTGCTCCTAAATGTGTGTCTGTATATTGTGTGTGTGTGGATTTGTTGGTAAAGATGGAGGCAGAGAAAGAGAGAGGGCTCAGATCAGGGCCATGCTGGACCCGGCCTGGGGCCCTACAACTCGACCTCTCCTGGTCCTGTCCTGTGTGTCCAGGGAAGAGGGGGGCGGGGGGCGGACGCCCTGTGTGACTGTGGCCCATCAGCTCCAACTCTCATCTCTACCAAACCCCTGGATGGTGAGAGCTATCTCAGTATGGATGAAAATACCATAGATGAAGACATGCTGGTTAATTTGCGTAACAGTCAAGCTTTGTTATGTCTTTATGTATTTTTATAGCACAATGTTGCAGTCTTATGTTTTGTGATCTAGATAAAAAGCAATCTGCTTGTGGTTTGTTGTCACAAAATCTTTACATCTTAATTTTTTTTTTATCAGTTGGATCAGTTACTGGTCCAGAAACTATTAATGTGTTAAGTAATGCATCTATCTTTACGCACTTAATATGTGGTACCTCAAACTTTGATCACTTTGGAAAAAAAAAAAAAGGCTTGCGACATTAATATCACGTCACACCAAACAAGAGTCTTGTGTTAGGTCAATGTTTGACTCCCAAGGTGTTACACGAAGACAGTGTCACCTGATTATTGCATTAGCAGATTCACAAAGTAAAACAGTGCTCTTGTTTTGTCGTCCCGTTTCCACGCGCTCAGATGAATCTGGTTGCTTTCAGGTGCAGAACACAGTTGCAGAATCTTTGTCAGGACTGCTGGACGGAATTGAGTGGCTGCTTCGACACTCAGGATTTAGACTCTAACCATCCTTGTTTTTCTACAAACAAGAATAATGCCAAAGTTTATGATAAATGGGTGACCAGTCGCTGGGCAGTGAGATGTCGTTTACAGTATGTGTTAAGGTTTTTTTTTTTTTTTAAGACAATGTATGGATAGTTGAAAAAATATTGCAGGGTAAGATCCTCGCATTTTTAACACTAATTTGCGCAGACTAGTCATTAAGAATAGCATCATCTTACAGTCTGACTTTGTGAAGTGTACTATTTTTTCAATTGTTTTTCAGCTGTGAAGTAGGCTTTGAGTCAACATAATATTCCATTAGCTATGCGCTTTGGAGTACTTGTTTATTAAAATAGAATTAAAATATTAATACCTTTGATTTAATTATGTTATTATTTTCTGTAATTTAAATTTTTTGTATGTTCTGTGTATCTTTGTATGTGTCTGTTTCTCTGTTTAGACTTGTTTGGTTATAGAATCAAACACTCATTATCAAAAGTAAATGAGGGTGACTCAATTTGTGTACAGTCTAAACTAATGTAATCTGGTGGAAATACTCAGGCAGTGGTAACTATCATTTGGATTTACAAACCATTAAAATCATTACTTATCATTTTGGTTGATTGATTTGTTCCATGACATAGGTGCGTTTGCACCTTTCAAAGAGCATAATTATGTCTGTGTTCCACAACATTTGGCTCTGTTTCAGCTAAGAGATGAGTTCGATTCTGAAGAAAAAAAATACCAAACTGGATATTTTAAGCATCCGCTTGTTACAGAAATGTTGCCATTTAGTTTTTGTCAAGCCACGTCCCACAATTATTACGGTGTTTCTAATGAGATGAGGGTTGACGGCTGGGACTATTTACAAAGCTCTTCCGCTTTTGGCCACCAGGGGGCAACAGCGTCTTATTCTCTGTAATGGGCTTGTTGACCATTTTGGGAACCGCGTCCTGCAGTAACCCCATTCTCCGATTTCCCGCTTGCATTTTCAATGCGGGTTATTCATCAGCTGGTGTTATAAAATCAGTAAAGAGTTTGTGGATCACTGCACGATCTTCTTTCTTAGTTTTCACTAACATTAATAGCTTGGAGTATTTCATGATAACATTAAAGTAACTCTCAACTGAACTGTGAGTAATCTCTTACATGTGTCCATAAAGATAGTTTAAAATGAACATGAACCAGCTACAACCCAGTTTTGCCAAGTATTTTCCTAAAGACTTGTTTATAGGCCAAACATTTGCAAATGCTGAGTAAATGACAGAATTGTGTGTGTGTGTGTGTTTAACTGAGTCAATGCTAATTCTAAACTACTTAATTCATTCTTTGACTATATTGACATTTTTCGTCTGTTAGAAGGTCATTGTCGAGACGTTATTAGATCAGCGCCCAGTGACGGTGGTTAGCAATAACACTCTAGAGGATAATGGTCCCACTAATTGAAAAAGAATGCAATTACATACAACATCCAATTAGCATTCACATATGGGATATTTTGTAGTACCTGTTTCTCCATTCATTCTGAGACATGCCACAGAGACTAATTTAACCTCCACAAAACAGCAGAATTCTGAATTCTACAGGCTTTTTCTCTGCCTGAGGCCGGAAAGAGCGAACTGACAGTTGTTTCTGTAACCGTTCCTGCTGTCTCTCTCCTTTTTGCACAAAATGACTCTAAATAGTAATACTCATTGATATAGACAGGCAAATTTTTAAAATAAATTCAAAATTGGTGTAATTAGAGTGCATTAAGTTGATTGTGAATGATAGAAATGGCCGTATTTCCAGCAGTAAAATGTAACATAATGGAGAAAGTGATGACCTTTACTCATGCTAAAATTACCTCTTTCATCTCTCCCACCAGCTCTTGTAAACAAGGTACCTCACTGTATCCTCCACTCAACCAATAGCAGCTCAGGGCAACGTTGCTGAAGGCAGACATAGATCAGTTCAGTTGCGCATATTTTTAAGATGATTTGTTTCAATGCAAATGTTTTTTTTTTCTTTCTTTCTCTCTTTCTTTCTTTTCTTCACACCCGTCCTTCTAAATAAGCTGAATAAATAAATGTTTGATTTGACGGCGCTTGCAAAAAGCAATGAGGTTTTGCAACAACACCAATTGGGAATTTTTCAGTTGATTGGAAGCAACACAGCTGCATTTCAAATATGTTTTAAGATGAAAACTGCTCTATTGTAAATTGAAAGTCTTTTACTGGAGGCAATGTACATTTTTAATGATAAATCATTATTTTT
Source organism: Chanos chanos (assembly GCF_902362185.1). Classification (NCBI taxonomy): domain Eukaryota; kingdom Metazoa; phylum Chordata; class Actinopteri; order Gonorynchiformes; family Chanidae; genus Chanos; species Chanos chanos. The sequence goes on from NC_044495.1 coordinate 50,000,147, forward strand.
GGCATATTTTGTAATCCTAATCATTTTGTAATGATAATGAGGATTAGAAAATACGCTACTATTTTTTTTTTATCCAACAGTTATAAAATATGTGGGCTTTGGAGCCACAGTTGAAAAAAGTATTTTGCACTCAGTCAGCAAAAAAAAAAAGGCAGTCAGTAAAGTCGAGCATTCCCAAACGGTGGTTTTAAAATTTCATTAGAATGACCAGCACAAGATCAGCAGCTTACAATAAAGTTCATAATTCAACATTATGTTTATGGTTTGGCCTCTGTGTGTGTGTGCGCGTGTGTGTGTGTTGATTCCTCTGTTTGCTTGTGTACTTGCATGTATGCAGGCATGTATCTTTTGGGTTTATGAAAATGGGCCTCAGTATTACCTCAGGTATGTAGGAGACAAATTTAAGAAAATCCATGGTTATTACTGCTGGTCTGTCTGCAGCTTGTCCACTGTGGACTTATCTCCCTGTCTGTGGGCACCGAGCCAAGCAGATCCGTTCAGGGGTCATATTTGGTCAGGGTGTGGCCCTAAACCCTCAGTCTTCTCAAAATCTCAGAACCATATGTCCACAGACCACACATGGGAGGCATGGAAGGCAGGAGAAACTATAAGACCCACTTCACTGGCCGAGACAGATATTATATAATAACAGGGTTCGGTCTGCATAGTTCATTCAGGTCAAGTTTTCTCAAAGGACAGTCGGTCAGAAGATTAGACAGACAAAGCAACAGTATGTCAGCAGATAAGCAGCATTAGTGTTGGGGACAGAAACCTTGTTAGGAGAGAACCTATAATGTCTGTAATGAAGAGGCACAAATGTATGTGAAAAGATAAAAAAAAAAAAAAAATCAACCCAGAACATCAAAGCCCCTTCATTTGGTGAATCATAATAAACATTAAAACATTCTTTTAGACTGATGTGGAATAATACTGGAGAGACAGTAAAACGATGGCTCACCGCGCTACCTTGTTTTATGTCACCTGTGTGTCCTCTCTCTTGGCGAGAGTTTTCGCAATAAAAATATTCAGTAATTCGCCTCTGTGAGAGCAGTTTGTGTGGACACAGTGTTCCCACACGGGGGAACACGGAGAAACCTCCTGTGATACATATTTAGGAGAAAAATGTGGTTAAAGGTAGCAACCTATTAGAAAGCTTTGAAATGTGTTTTGTATGTTTATCCACCAAGTCTCAATTGGGAATATACTCGGTTGAGACTTAGCCAAGAAATGCCTTTCTCTCTGATGGTGGCAAAGATCCTTAATTTAAACAAGGGCAGCTTAATTCCTTTGTGCAATAAACGGAAGGATAGGATAAAGGAAGTGCAATGACATATTAATAGTTGAGACTCTGGAACCAGGGACTGCCAGGCTATAAAACACAGGTTAGTTGTAAACATGTTTTGAAATTGATGTTTTGAAATAAAAATGAAAGCACATGTCCGTGGGAATGGAAAAGAAAACCTAATTCAGAAGCCATTAGAGCAGTTGAGTTTTGGGAATTTTTTTTTTTTTTTTTCTTTGAAATTCAAGAGGTATACGCTGTACCGCCGGTATATAACGTTTGATTGGTCACTGAGTATCTGCATGTTTTAATGCGGAGCTTGGTTGTTCTGTGTATCTCAAAACAAAGACCAAATCTGACCATTTCGAAAAAGCTTTCTCTCTCTCTCTCTCTCTCTCTCTCTCTCTCTCTCTCTCTTGTCTTGTGTCCGGTGAACCTTGGAGCGGTCCGGGTTAATGATCATAATGCACGTTATTCATATATCTCTGAACATTCTTTGAGCATCCTGTCACCGTGTATAGTTCAGTTCTTCAATTTACATCTGCACCAATTTGCATCTACGTCAAAGACAGGAGAGGTTTAAATGAATCGTGAACCACAGATATCGGATGACAGACACTAACATTCTCAGACTCAGGACTAACGATGATAAGACCAAAGACAGTCCCTGAATTGTGAAGTTGCAGTTAATCCAACTACCTTTTGTCACCAGGGCCATCAGTAATCCTTAAAGTATAAAATAAACTGCCTGTCCCGTTAATATGATTGTATGACTCAGTCTAGTTCTCACATTCTTCTAACCCCCCCCCTCCCCCCCCACCTTCTCTCTTTCTTTTTCTGTCCTCCTCTGTCTCTCTCTGGCTCCCTTTAAATATCTGATTTGTATTCTCAGAAAGCTGTCCATATTAAAGCAGAAGCACATGAAAATTGGAGAAGAAAACATCAAATATTAAGTGATGATAGGGGCTGAAATGCTAATTGTGTTGTTTTTCTCTTCACCTGCTGAGGTCATCTATTCTTTTTTTTTTTTTTTTTTTTCATGTTCTGCAGAGCAGTTATGAGCCATGAAGTATCATCATCCACAACAACTTTGAGCAAATTGGTTTCATTTCAACGTGTTTTCCTACGCCAATGCCGTGTTAGTTTTCCACCATGCAATACTAGCTCAGTCGTTTTTCACAGTTATTCTTTAGCAAACAGCTGCAAATGATAACCCAGTCATCCATCAATCAAATGAAAAGCGGTAACAGAAAAAATTGCTTTTTTTTGTGCGGCTACTGCTGTGGGTTTTTTCCCCTTTGCTATATGAATTATGTAAACTTAAAAGTCTTTTGAACATGTGTCAGACTTCAGCGCATATTACTGCTCCTCAAGCTCTTTGCCACGGCAAAAACAGGCATTTTTAGAATCATAGCCTTGGATCTATCAAAAAAAAAAAAAAAAAAGAAAGAAAGAAAGAAAAAAAAGAAAAGAAGAAGAAAAAAAAAAAAAAAAGCTTTTCATAGAAAGGGACAACTCTGTAGTGAACCTGTCCATCCTTGACCGTTAACCTGACATTCTCTCCTATCCTTTACACTTTACTGTCAATTCAATTACACAGTTTCTTATACAAATTCTATTAGCGCTCGGCTCTAGGGTGCTCTAAGAAGCAATAGCCACGTCCACACTGCCCATGCTTCTCTCAGGGCAGGCCAGCTAATCCAATTGAGGCGTAGTTTGCTGACAGCACCGGTCACTATGTGAACCCCACAAAATGGATTATACATTATGTTGGGCCAATAAAGGCCTCTTTCACACACACACACACACACACACAAAAAAAAAGGAAAAGAAAGAAAGAAAGAAAAAAAATAGCAACAGCAACAATAAAGAGACCCCATCTTCTTTTGTTTTAATACTCTGTCACATTATGATGTGTGGGGGCTGAGTATGCCTGTATGTGTCTTTTTTTTATGAAGGCCAGGGGAAAACGCATGTAAAAGAGTGTGGAACTTTGTATCATTGTATCGATGTATTTTCTGTGCAAAAAAACGTCAAATTCCCAACCACCTATCACAGATCTATTTAAATGAGACTTATGACTGTATAACCCGTTTATTGGAATATGTATTTTGTTAGTCCTTTTGTCAAAATTTGTCTGTGAATGCATTGCTTTTCTTGGTGCTTTTGATTTCCCTTGTGTTTTGTTTTTGTTTTGATGTGATGTGATTTGCTTTAGTTTTGTTTTCATAAAGAAAACAATGAAATTGCACATATAAAACTATTGCAGATGTCAGAGAAAATGAAAAAGATTTGTGTATGCTGGGGCATTCTCAACGCTCCTACTTGCCAAGTCCAAAAAAAATAAATAAATAATTTGAGGCCCCCTATTAGCTGTGGATGCATAACAATAAGAGCTCAATGTATGATCTCACAATGAACAAACTGTTACCATGTTCAGTTTGCTATATCAGTAGTTGTGTCCTGGGAGGGATCGCGGCCTCAAAGGGGGCCAAATTAATTAATGACCCTAAAAATGTTGGCCAAACATCACGATACACATTGTTGGACAGAACAATGCTTGCCGAGGAAAACAGATTTGCTCTGTTGAGAGTATACTACAAAATAAAGGACTGTGGATCTTTGCCATGTGGAGCGAATGCATTGTTTTCATGTCGCGTTCAATTCATCTGAACTCGCTGTTTTTTCCGTAGCCTTTCAGAGAAGTACCAGAGAGAGGTCAAAATCCATGTGGGTTTCTCATTTCAGAACACGTTTCTCACAACCAGTCAGAACGCTGCAGAGGACATTTGTACAATTAACTACAGTATCTCGGTTTAGGATTTATACCGTTTGAGCTTTTCACATACAGGAATGTGAAATTTAGATTACACTTCGTGTGAATCCTGATTACACAAGAAGAAAAAAAAAAAGAATGCGTGTCCTTAAATGTTTTCACACACCACACATCTACACACCGCCTTACTGATGTCTAATTAAAATGACCTCCTTAAAAAAAAAACCCCAACTCTCTGTCTTTATAACAGTATGCCACTCATGACAACCTGTTACTGTCAAGTTAGTGTGGTAAACTCCTATGAAGCATTGTGAACTTTCATGAGATCGTACAGTACTTAATATCAAAGCTGAGAGAAACACAAGTTACTGACCTTACCATAAATAATGATTTTATGAAATGTAAGATTTTTTTTTTTGACTGTTGCATTGATAAAAAAAGAGAAAAGTGGGACCTTTCAAATGAAAGATGATGTTAAATGTAAATGTCACTGTAATCACTTCCATCACAATGACATTTCAGACTTCTGCATCTCGTCTAATGGACAGTCTGATCCTGTGTGTCTATTGCAGTAAAATATATGCTACAGCTGCAGTGTTAGCTAACATAGAATAACTGACTTTTCATATACAGCATATACATAGGAATACATAAAAGTTACTCCACACAGCTATATTCAGCCCAGCTGCTTCAGGGACTTGGAGAACTGCTCAGACTGAAAGTGTCATAACCAACTTGAATAACTATTAGAAAAACTAAAAAAAAAAAAAAAAAAAAGATTTGCTTCTTCAAGAGACAACATAATATGACTGAAAAGCAAAAGCACTTGTGAAATCAATGCGAAAGCAATGTGAATTATAGTGTTTGGCATTTCATCATCACATATGTGGCTTTATAGGAATTTGACGTATGGTTGTGTTTCATGAAATTGCCTTTTTTTGTAACACAGTCAGTGGCAGGTTCAGACCGCCATGTTATGTTTGAGAAACATGTAATAACAATGTAATAGCATGCATGGTATCAGCATAACTGATGACCGATAGGTTATGCTAACTTTCTCGTCTTCTGAGAGCCTTACATAGACAATCAGTTCTGTATTCCCTGTGATTTATGACAGTTTATGGTTTCTGGGTAAATATTCACCTTAACTGTTGGCTCCATAAATGCTTTCGGTTTCTCTAAAAGACCTTCATTTAAAATTATATGGTGAAGGAGATTCAGTAAACTATTACATTTTGATACATCAAAACAACACACACACACACACACACTCACACACACACACAAACACACAAATGTTTTATAGGTCTAAAGTGGGACAATTTGAAACCATTAAGAATAATGTTTTGGGTAAGCCAAATTCATATGATTTGTAGTTGAGGATGAGGGCAAGGTTACTATAAATTATTTGCTGTGGGCCACTCCATACAGACAGCACAATCCATCTAACAAGTCAGTGGACGATTTATTCTGGAGCAGACAGTGTTCCACTGCAGCAGGCTATAATGTGGACAGAAAAAAACGTGAGAAACGCGAATACACGGTTTTAATAATTAACAGAGGAATTTATGAAATAAATACTATTCTACCAATCAATACTTGACGTACTGACACACTGAGACAACAGTTCAACAAACTGGGCCGTAATGGTTTTTTTTAGTTAAACGTCGCTCGGTTTTCAGTTATCTTATCGCGTTCTTACCTATGTTTCACGCAGTAAACTACTTAAGACTCGTTCGTTTGTCGGTGCTGCATTGAAACTGGTGGTGAAACTAAGATTTAGTCGTCCTCAAAAGAAAACAAAAAATAATGAGAATATAGGCTACACACCTCGACTGCATTTACTAAAATGACCAACTGCGGGCCACATATGTTTCACAGTCAGCAATATACCAGCTGAAGTGGGTTGTGGACAAACTGCTGTTTGGAGCAGAGCGTGGGATGACAGTGTAGAACTTGGCATCCCCGCGGATTAAATATCTGTCAGTAGGGGGCGCGCAGCAGTTGCGGCGCGGGGAGGCAACTAGTAAAGGGATTTCAAGTACACAGTGTGAGACCCCTTCAAATTCTCTGTGCTGCTTCCACTTCTGTCAGCCAGATCTGGGCTTCTTTATTTTCGAAACAATTTCAAACAGTTATACTGTCTTTGTAGATGATACTAATGTACTGAAGTGGCAATGTTCGGGGGATAACAGACCACTCTCTCGATTTGCATCGCAGAGAGGGAATCTACGTAGTGTAAACCGTGTACCGCTAGCGCGTTTATCCAGATGAGCAGACATTGAAAAAGTAAACTCGCAACATAATTTGCAGCGGACGACTTCACCTTAGGTAAGTATGTTTACTGAAGTTTCTCGTTTTGAACACATTGTGCAATGTTCCCCACGCTTTTGCCCATACCACGTGTACAATATTAGAATGCAGTAAGGAATAATTTTGCTTGTAGGACTTTTTTCTGGTATCTTCGCTAGTGTAATTAATCCCATTGGCAGTCACGCTGATAAACTGAAATTTGGCATTGCGCTTGTTGCTCAAGTGGTCACTTTCGCTTGAAATAAACTTTTCTTTTCAGTTTTTGACTTAGGGCTCGTACCTTATCATTTTGAGAGCAAAGCTGAAATATGCGTTATGCAAATTCTTACGTTTTTAACAGCGAATGCATTTAATTTAATGTATTCCAGACTATGAATCATCTGTGTCGTCCATTGAATTTTCTTTATTCAAACAGATTAGCAGCCTTGCTGAACCGAATATGCTGTAAATGTACCTCTTTCTGTTTTCTGCCATGACTGAGTGGTGGTAAAGGTTGACAACCTTTCGGAAAACACTTCAAATTCTGCTCACCCGCCCATTTTGCGAATAACCTGAGTTTAACTGCAAACCTCAGGGCATGTCGTCAATGACAACTGTGTCAAAAATGTCGACAACCCACTACTGTTTCTCTAAAACACAGTTAATTTGCTTCCAGTAGCTTAGAAACCACTAATTTACTTTTCATTAAATATTGTTTGCTGTAGTTACTTGAACTGAATCAATTAAGGGGACATTTTTTCCAGGGACAAACAGGGCTGTTTTGATTGACATGCTGCCAGAATATAAAGAGGGAGGATGCAAAACATAATTAGCTAATTAGCTTACATGGTGACCGTACAATATGTTTTGTCACTGAGGTTGTTGGGTTTTTTTTTTGTTTGTTTTGTTTTTTTAGAATAAGCATGTACAGCGTGGGGTTCATAGGTTTTACTCCACATCATGATTTTGTTTGTCTCTGCATTGTTGTCATCATGTTTACAGCCTTTTTAGTGTTTTCTGAAGATTTCTGTCATTCAATTTCCCACGTTAAACCTATTTTACAAAAGTATTTTGAGAAGACTGGGTAAATGTTAACACAAAAGTGGTCCAATTAAGAAAATAAAAGTTGTACAAATTATTTTATAGTTATTTTTTACTTAAAGTCTTTCAGTTTCATAGTACATTGCACAGCCAGTAGTAAGTGAATTGTGAACAGTACTCGTAGACTATCATTGTGACCTTTCAAAAGTATTGCCATTTTCCCTAGATGCATTTTGTCTCCTAAAATAAGTTCAAACAATATTTCTGACTCTAAATTATGATGATACTTGCTATACATCTGATGGCTATCATGGGTAATTTTACAGATGGGGACTGCCTAAGTGTGCAGCAAAAACATTTTGGGTGCATCTGATTGATATAAATGACCTAAAAATGATGCTGTTTGTGGGAGATCCCCTTAAATAGGAAGACTGGCTGCTGGCTTGCGTTGAACAACAAACAGGAAAACAAACTCACCCACAGTGGCTTTTAGTGGCAGGATACAAAAATTTATGTTTAATGACTCTGAAGTAGCAATAATTTTACTCTTTTGCTGCATGGTGGCGTGCTGTAAAGAGAAGATATTTTAGTGACCACGTATCTAAAAAGTACTAAATTGATCTTGATATTTTACATTAACAGTCATGAGAAAAGTATGAAAATGTTAATCATACTATAGCAACCTCACCCTCTTATCAAAACCATATCAAATTATCTCCACCCTTCTTCATCTCAGCTGTCTACTACAGTCAAAAATGAATGGCATGTTTATTATGAAGCGTATTATCAAGTACAAATGCAGATCAGAGTCTTACGATTCACTTGAACAAGCCTCACGGTCGCTCCAGAGCTGCCCAGCTTAATGCACGGAGTAATGTGACGACCGCCTCCTCAGACCAAAGGGTGCTCAAAAACGCTCCTCAAGGAACTGAGTCTCTTATTGGGTGTCACCTCCTTAAACAGAAGCACATTTTTATCGAAGAAACAGATCTGTAGACTGTTTTCGTCAATCAAAAAAATATCAAGGTTTGGTAGAAGGGAAAACTATAACGTGCATTTAAACTCAAGGACTTGAAGCGTGCACTCCCGCTTTAGAATTTCAGGGATTGTCTTCTTCCGTAAGTCATTATGTAAGTATTGAATGTTGGCTCCTTAGCTGGGAACCACAAACCCCTTAGTGTATTGTTCATGCTTTATCATGGGTGGAAACGTAAAAGACGACTTTATGGAAACACGCTGAATCGATTTAATGCTACAATTAAAACACCAACTCCACGTTGCCACCGCAACTATGTAATATCAACCACTGTGTGTGTCAGTTTGAGAGGAATACAGTTGAAAGAGTAGAAACCTTAAAAAGGAGTAAGTACAGGGTTGTGCAAAGATGTATTACTGAGGTCAGTTATGCTTTTGATATAGTCAGATGTGGTTTGAACGAACAATTATGCCAGTGACAAAAATCTAAAATTTTCGCATAATACCTTTTACCTGGACTGTACATCCAAACATAAGGATATTGTGCAGTCAAACGGCCCATTTTTAAACAGTACGCTACATCAGTGCCGTTTATCCATTTATGACACTAGTTGAGGCCTTTTCAGAAGAGCACTCAGGGAAGTCAGAGTTGGCTTCTTGAAGTCAAGGAGACCACGCTTTATGCCTCTCCTGGCCTTGTATGTAAAAGCTTAATATTGTGCTGTATTCACACACACACACACGCACACACAAGCGCACACACAGAATGTGTCATCCACCGCTCGTGGTTGCACTCTCGTGCACTCTCTCTTCTCTCTCAGTCCACATGTTGGCCAGATCTTCCAGAGTCTACTCCAAGTCTCCTTTGCTGACACAGACTTTTCCACTCCACTTGTGAAATAAGAGCAGGAGAGGAAAGAGATCTTGAGCCATGGACTGCGCTCGCATGCCATTGCAAAGCAAAGATCCTTTTCAGAATTATGTTTAGTGGTTGTCAAGTGCTGTTGCCTGCTGGTTTGGTGCTTTGAATCGGTGCGCCAAACCTACACAGGCGAATGTCTACCGTGTATAATTTGCCACACGGGTTTCTGATCGCATTCGCTGTTAAAAAAAAAAAAAAAAAACCTTTAAAAAACCTGATTTGCCTGCCTGATTGTGCAATTGTGGTGACTAACGCCAAACTTTGTACCTCCAGTGCGGTTATTAGCAAACAGCCAGATTGATTTTGACGGTATATGTGACGCCTTGTCCAATACTCTCTTCCACCTGTCTGTCTGACACCTCTGCAGACCGAGGGTGGTATTTGCTCTGTCTGTTTCCTCGTGTGAAATATCACTGAAAATATTGCTTTTATTTTTACATACTGCTTTTAATTAATTGCTGTTACCTATATAGCTCAGGAGTGCTGATCTTTACAAAAGTGAAATAACACTCAGATGAAAGACAAAGATGAAATGTAAAAGTGCAGTGAGAAAGGAAAAACCTCCTGTTGTGCTTTAGGACATAAAACATACACGGGGGCAGTGTTTGGCAAAAAAAATCCACGTTGAAACCAGTTACGTGTTATACGTCCAAGTTAGCAGAGCCTCATAGTATCTTAAGGCCTCAATATATACGTTACGTATGTGTGGACGTAAACAGTTAAGAGTGCCGATATTACTTGTGTAAGCCGTAGGAGTACAGGTTCGTGCGAAGAGTTAGCGATTCAGTATGGAGTTACCGAAACCCCTCTGGAGCATTTGAAGCTTTAGCATTTCCGATCCTCTGCCAACTAGGCAGCGCCTGATAGACTGGGTCAGGTGTCTGAACAAGAGGGGTTGTTCTGGATCTTAAAAAGGGTTGTAACTGTGCTTCATGCCGAAGCCCTGCATACCTTAACCGTGTCGCTGACGGATGAAGGGATGTACACGTTGACCGCGCTCGAGTGTTTGTTGTCCAGAGAGGAAGTGTAAGAGACCCTGTCTCAACAGACCAGCGGACACAGTTATTGTGTGAAGTGATGACTTCTGCATTGTTGCTACGCCCACAAGGGCCACGATCGTTATGGAGGCTATTATGAAATTGTTATTAATGACTCAGACCCTTTAAAATAATTGCTAAAGTAGCTCATATTGATCGCTCGCTGTTAGTGACAAAATGACTGCAAGAGAGAGGTATAGCTTGTTTACTTATTTATCACATGCGAATGACTGGCAGTTTGTTTCATCTCGTGGTGTCCGAGGAGTAATGTTTCAAATACAGATTACTTTCAGTAAGCACACTGGGGTTAATAAAGTGTTTTTAATCCATTCATAAAAACCTAAAAAAAAAAAGAAAGTGTTAGCTTTTTCCCTGTAAAAAAATTCAGCGTCTGACTAAATGACATCAACCTGCATTACACATAAATCACCCAAAAAACGATAGCTTTATCAGTAGCAGACTGGGAGTTTGGAGGTGAAAGAACTGCGAGTCTCTTGGCTTCTCTTCCACATTGCCAAACACACACTGTGCTCCAGGAAATTGCTCCCTTTCTCAAGGAAAGGCGGGAAATAGCTCTTTCCTCACCAATCACGGACGAGGGAGTTTTCTCCCCTCCCATCAGTGCTCTCTGGACAAACAGGACCTCTGTGTAGACTGACATACCCACTGCCCCCCCCCTCAACCCCCTAGCACCCACCCCTTCCCTCCCCCTGAGGAAAAAAAAGGGCCAGAGAAGCATGAGTACTGAAAGTGGGGTCGGGTTGAGGGAGGGAACGTGAGTTACAGCCCGCTGCTAACCCACTCTTAAGCCTCTCCCCTTTTTTAGTGTCTTAACCAGTGTCTGTCATTACACAATGAGGAATGGGAGGGAACTGGGTTCTGCCTGTTTAGCATTTCGGAAAGGACACTCAATGCACAGAAAGGAAGTGTGTGTACTGTGTGTGTGTGTGTGTGTGTGTGTGGGACGAGGGGGTATAAGGCCATTTGTCTGGAATGATGGTGTTGTCTGTCACTGTACTGAAACTTCCATGTTCCTGAATCTAGACTTTACAGAGACTTTCCAGGGCATGGTGTAGGCTGCATGGTTTGGAACATAGCAATAGTTTCAATAAACACTGCACCTTCAATTTACTTGTAGTTTCACTTTGTGCATGAGCAGATGCGACCTGCGATTGAACATATTTGAGCAGTTTCTTTATGAGTAGATTTGTAGGAGTCGACTTTCTGTGCTGTATTTATGAAGATAGATATTGCTTGATCAAAAAATAGCACAAAAACATTAGCTCTAGCGCTGATTCCCTCTGATTTCAAAACTTTGGAAATGGTAAGCTAACATTAAGTTCTAGATTAGTAAGTGTCGGGAGTTATTTTTAAAAATCTACCAACTGAGATGAGTAACTCAGAGGTGCTGCTTTATCTCAGTGTTTTGCTGTTGAAGTTATAATGCCGAGATATCCCATCCTGTTTTCTAGACTTCACTTCTGGTTGTCAAGCCTTGCAGTGGCCTGTTTTATTTTAGTTCCAGTAAAATGCCATATGATTTTGACCAAGATTAATAGATTCCTATTCATCTGCCTCTATGACGATTGGGGGAGAAGAAAGCCTGGGGCGATGTATGTTTTTGACACATTTCAAGGACAAAAACACAAAGAAATGTCAGAAAAGGACGTCTGTTTGTGTAAAAGAGATGCGCGCTTAGCTTAGCCCGTCAGCCGTAGTGCCTAATAACAGCGTGGGGAGGACAGAGCGGACTGCGTTGTTCTTTCAGGGGCCAAAGGATTAAGAGAGAGGGATTAAGGGGTCTTAAAAAAGGGTCCACGGTGGGAGCTGAACCCATTCACGTCCCCAGGTTTGAGGAGGACAGTAAGGGAGGGCAGTGCAGCAGGTGGACAAAAGCTAAAGAAAACATGTCTGCCAGCTGGAAGAAGACATAGGTTTGGTTCCTATGGTTCCGCATTTGTCTCGTATTCACCTTCATATTTGTCCTCTTGAAAGTACATCCTCATATCCTCTGGGTGCATTTTTCTTATTGGTTGCCTTTAAAATGGTTGTGGAGTAAACAAACAAACAAAAAGGCAGAGGGACTCACCGTGTTTATCAAAAGCTAACACAGCAATTTCAGCTGTGAAATCTCTAAGGTTAGAGCTGAATTTAATTGAAAACTCTAAAAGAGTTCTGCACTAGAACGCTTGACTACCTTGGCCTTTCTGAGTCTCAGTACAGCCCTGACTGGATCCTTAGGGCCACAGTGATGACATCTCCTTTGCCGCTACATAATGACCCCCTTCAGCTATCAGCAGTGTGACAGAGAGGACAGTCGAGGAAAGGTCAAATGGACAGGCCATCTCTGGATAGAAACGCTGTGTACATGACAAAGTGCACCAGCCCCAGGGTCTAAAAAAGTGTAGACTGTTCCAGGGTGGAGCAGTGTTCATGAGGCTTGACCGAGAGGGGTCAAGTATGCTGATAAAAGACCAGAGGAAAGGACTGAAGGCTTTTAAGTAGACTTCATGACAGATGCTGCTGCACTTGTTCGTTTTGCAGGTATGAGAAACACCAGGGGCGGACTGAGCAGCCCAGCTGGAAGAGCAGCTGTCTGCTGCTGGTGAGAAGAATGAGAGGGCCTTTGAAATATGACAGGTGTCCTTCCTGAGCGTTTTGGTTTCAAACCTTCCTGAACGGAAGTGAGTAACATTTAGATCGGCTACTGAAATATAATACGTGTCTGTTGGAAACGAATTCATCACCGTTGGAGAGCTGTAGTACAAAGTCTAACCGAGGTCCCCGTTCGGGCTGCAAACTCTGCTTGGTACCTAGACAACAACTCCCCTCTCAACTTATCAACCTTTGCTCATTTCAGTAAAAAAAAAAAAAAGTCATTCAAAAAAGAAATGCTCGCTGACCTGTCTCCCTGGTATTTAATAGCCAAAGTACAATGTCGGATGTTCCCTGAATAGTGGATTTGTTCTGATTTATTGGCTTAGTCTCCTATACGTCATGTCCGTGATGAGCTCACTCGTGAACTTTGAGTCAGCAAACCACTGGTCATAACTCTCTGGTTTTCTAGATTTTTTTCCATTTTTTTTTTTTTTTTTTGGGACCTATCATTTAGACCTTCCCCTGAGCTGACTGACTCTAGACGGTGTGAACATCTGTTCCCTCCATTAGGACGAGAGATAGAAGAAGATAGAGAGTTAAATGAGTGTAACTGAATACTTTGTTCGTCGAGGAAACTTTGCTCCCCCTTAAGCAGCCCTGGGACTGTCTTTCTCTGTTTCTATTGGGGGGAAAGCCTGTTTTAATTGGTCGTATGTAAATTAGACGTCTTGGAAATCAGAATGAATGCAGGAAATTCAAAAAACTAAAATGAGTTCAGTTAATTAAAAGTAAGGTGTGAAGTAAGGTTAGAGGTCATGTAAATGACTTTTACACACTAGTAAGTCAGCATAGAGAAATGGTTTTTACTCAGTGGGGTGAATATAATAGAAGGTCTTCATCGTGAAGGGGACTGAAAAGTTGATGTGTGTGTCGACTGTTCTCTTTTTCTCACAGTATAAGACTCTTGTGATACTCTCTGTTGTGTAGTTTTATTTAATGTACATTTGACTCCTTTAGGGTTTTTTTTTTTTGGACTTTTTGACTTTTTGATTACAGTAAGGGCTGGTTTCTAGCTGGAAAACGAGTGTGTGCACTCCCTAGCCCATCAGTGCCGTGCTATGATAGAAACAAAGCATACTGAGACATCTGGATTTTAGGACCAGTGTTTAATAGTCCCATCTTGCTTTACACACCCACCCACACACACACACACACACAAGTTTGTCATTATAGCGCATTCTTCAAAGGCGCTACAGACTGCGCTTGCCGCAGTTAATTGTTTCATGCTTCAGAGATGCCATCCAATATTATGCCTTAAGAAATGCAAACAAGAGGCAAAGCTCAGACCTGTCAATGTAGCGTGTGAATGACAGGCAAGCACAGAGGGTTTTTGGTTTTACCATAAAGTTCACACAATTCATAATTATGACCATCAGACACGTAATAGTTGTGGCCTAGCATCTTGTTGCTCCAGTGCCTGCAGGCACAACAGAGTAAAAACCTAACTTTGGGGCAAAGTCTCAGAACACTACCAAATAGCTATTAATTAAATCAATACCAGCAAAAAAAAAGAAAAAGAAAAACTCATCTCTTTTCCTTCAATATCATTCAGTTCCATTTCTCTATTCACTGTTAAGTTAGGATAGTCCCGGTTTAAATTGTATTTAAATTTAAAATTAAAATTTATTCTGCCAAAAAAAACAACAACAAAAAAACCCAACGTTGAATAGTTTAGCCCTGTTTCAACTGAGCACGGTAAACTGGCAGTTTACAGTTGTGGAGTTTATGACAGTCAACATGAGAACATTTTCGTTCTCTGGCCACGGGCAATATGATTTGTGGTGTCGGACAAGCAAAATATAGACCAGTTATATTTAGTGGCTGTACTCGCTGACTGTAACATCCTCAGCAGTAATGTTTTGTAGCAATAGACTGTCACTGTGCTTCAGTCACCAGCCCATGATAATAACCATTATTTCTGCTTTTGGAATATCCCTGGGAACAACAAGAAATTCCTCCAGGGATATATGCAGCATGGCAGCTTTAACAGCTTTGATATAGTCTATCCATAGAAAGGCTCCTAAAGCCTCTTTGGAATGCAAATAGAACAAGCTACAAGAAACAGTCGACAGACGCCGTGGCAACGGCCACTTGTTAACACAACCTTAATGTCAGTGCAAGATGAGCTAAATGAGTCCTTAATTGTCATTATGTGATAATACTCTGCAAGCAGCGTTCTCTTTGGACCCTTTGGTGAAATGTAGGCGTTTTGTAATATTTGGCACGGGGCGGTATTGACCGTATCAGAATAATATTTGCCTTTGATAAGATTTTATTTAACAAATAAACACCCCATTGAACATATTGACTGACTGTAGGTGTGGATATCTTACATATTTGAGCCAATGAACAGATATTGCTTAAGAATAAGCATCTAGTTATTTTATTATGAATTTGTCAGACTGAATAGTGCACAGGGCATATTTATAGTAATCTTTGCTACTTGCTCAGTGGTCTGGCAGGGAAAAGAGCCAAAAACCTTTTTTTGTTGAATTAAGCACACTGTGCAGACAAGACACAAAGCACTCAACACACTGAGCAATGCTGTCTTTTTACACAGCAGTACTATCACACACACACACACTCACACATACACACACGCACACACACACTCACACTCACACAGAGCAGTGGTACGTTAATGATGGTCGGCCCTGTCTAAGGTTTCACATAGACCAGCTGAAAATAAATGCCCCATTACAGCCGGTGTGCTGAGAGCCAGGCCTAGCCGGAGAGAGAGAGAGAGAGAGAGAGAGAGAGGCGGTGGGGGTGGAATGAAGATGGAGGGTAGTGGAAATGCAAGATTGGGTCAGTATTTCACAGAGAGATGTCATCCCTTAACGTGGACCAATAATGAATTCTCTCGTCTTCTGTTGCAGGAAGGTGGGAGCCATGGCCGTTACACTGTCTCTCTTCCTCCTGAGCCTGGTCCTGTTGTACGGAACGCGAGCGGAGTCTACCCCAGCCGCAGTGACGGTTTCTCCAGGTAGGCTTACTGCGAACCGTACGTTCTGTAAAGAGCATAGATCACACCACAGTGAGCAGTAGTTTCCTTTGCAGCTTTCCACGCAGATTTTTGTCATATGTAGAACCAGCGTCTAGACTAATCCACTATTGCAACATTACTGGGCTAGCACCAGGATCGTTCAGCGTTCAGCAAACTCAACACTTCACTTTGGTCTGGTCAAACAATTCTCAAATCAATAACGTTTTTTAAAGGTAAATACATTTTACTCCGATGATCCAAAGTTCAGGGACAGGATTCATTTGTTCCTATGTGTGATGGGTTCAGTGCAAATGCCGGTACACAGATTGAATGTGATAAATTGATGAAATATATATAGCGGTAAATATTTATTGTTCAGCAGTAGTACAGGAAAATCTTCCTGATTGTCCACAATGTTCTGTCTAACTCTGTCCAAGTCCCACAGGTCAGAGTACAGAGAAGCGCACAGATTCATCAGCAGTGTTTTCATGGCCTTTAAAAGCAGACTTACTTAGGAATTAAGTTCATCATCAATCACATTAATGCAACATTTCTGAAACTGAGTTTAACTTAAATTGTATTGTAGGTGTCACTGCTTAGTATTGGTTAAGTTTGTATTATTCTGCATATACTGTATATTATGCCTGTATGCAAATCTGCAACATTATTCTGTTATCTGCTGTGCAAATATCTCTGCCAGATGCTATATTTGAGATACGTACAGTTTTTTTATTGCTAAAATGCATTGGTCAAAACTGAAGTCACATTGTCAAAACTCCTCACACCGTCTAACAGAAGTCTGTGTTGATCAAACTGTGAATCATTTTCATTGCTGTCACACAAAATGCCTTCAATGACCACATTTTTCAAAATCCATGAACTCTTTTCTCATTCATACCACCTGCAAAACACCAGATTTTTGCAGCATATTTGTCAAATGCTAACACACTGTTTTCACTGTTAAAAACACACTCAAAACAGAATGATGATAAATTCCATGCATTTCTGCAGTAACCATATTGAAATATATAGAAAATCTTAGCAGAATATTTACAATAAAATGAAATAATAATCATTCCAAATACAGCTGCCTGCAGTTTCAGCTGAAAGCCTACTCATGTGATGTTGATGAGAACTTGTGGCCAAATGCAGTGGGTGGACTAGAACCCTTACAGTACTGTACAGTATGAGTGACTATACTGCATATGTTGTTGGTGGGGTTTTTTGGTAGTTATTATTGCAGCCCTGGAATTTCAGGAATTTGGGGGGTTTTTTGTTTCAAGTTTTTATTTTTCACGAGTAAATTACTATATTCAAAGATAAAGAAAATATAAAGGACATTGAAGCAAACTGCTGCATTTCTGATTCATTCTTGTTATATATAGTTTAGCACAGTCAATAAAGTGAAAAGGTGTTATTCTTATTCTATAAAGAAATGCTGATTAATGCGAAAAATCATTCAGACTTCAAAGATAAAAGTTCATCATTTATGTAATGCTCCCTGTTAGTGTTTTTTAGGTCAGTGTGTTATGAGTGACAGTGTATGCTTTCTGAGTGAGAATTGTTGCC
Source organism: Chanos chanos (assembly GCF_902362185.1). NCBI lineage: Eukaryota > Metazoa > Chordata > Actinopteri > Gonorynchiformes > Chanidae > Chanos > Chanos chanos. The sequence continues at coordinate 50,017,685 of NC_044495.1, forward strand.
AGTGTTATGGTCGAACAAGCTTATTTTGAGACACTTCATACATGTCTTATTTTGAGACATGTATGAAGTGTTTTAGTAGTTTGAGTTTTGGAGATGAGATTAACTGTTTGGCCAAGATGCATCTTGGTCATGCGGACTGTATGAAGAGTTTTGAAAAAGTGGCTTCTGCATTGACGGATGCTTGTTAGTAACTGAAAAAAAAAAACTGTAAGTCTTTAGAGTATTTCCTATTATCTTGAATGTAAAGATCAGAGAACCTTTGTTGAAGTCCATATGACAAGTTATGCATTTGAAGCTGTGGCAGCTGATTTAACAAAGCAGGAATTTTGGAGCTAACAGGGCGCTGTCTGTTCTACCCTGTGATTTTATTGGGTCTCAATGTTCCTTAACACACCCACTACACCCAGCAGGATGTTTCTACTGACTTGATTTTCTTCAGTGTTTTTTCCCACAGCACACAGAGAGGGCAGTACTTTTATACAGCTGACCTGGCACGAGCAAATCAGGTGCTTGTGAACTTAAACAGTACTAAGACCACTATAAACTAGTATGTGAGTGTAATTTGTAGTCAGTATGTCTCTAAGGAAATTCAGCAAAAACATGCTGCACACCGTTAGAAAACAAAGTTCTCAGAAAGCTAAAAGTTTGTGGTAACTTGGCAACAGAAACACACCAACAGTTGTGAGTAAAAATCTAAAATTACAGTCTTTAAATGTTACAGTGGACTCTGGTGTGGTCTAGTCTGGAACGCTCTGCTGAACACTTGAGAGGACGTTGTAAACTAAACCCAAGAGCAAGAAGATAATCTCCATTTCCTAAGTCACAATATTACTACTGAACTGCAACTTTATTTTAACAACGTAGATTTATTCTGTTGCCACACTGTGTGTGTGTGTGTGTGTGTGTGTGTGTGTGTATTTTTTTTTCTCAAGCTGTTAATTTGCTGATGGACTATTCTTTTGAATGTGCTCTGACTGAGTAACTGATTTATTTGAAGCCAACATTGAAAATGAGAGCAAGATGTTCTCCGCATCAAAAAGATGTCGTTGCGTCCGTGGAATGTTTTTTTCAGTTTGACATCACAATTGCATGAAGCTTTGGAGAGGTAC